>NC_090755.1:21455960-21457274 GCF_036898095.1 Palaemon carinicauda | reverse complement strand
CATTTGTCGAGGCAGCCATCTTGAAAACTGGTGGCTACCTTGGATTTTCAGCTGGATAACATAGTTTTCTTGTAAAGTACATCCTGAACATCATTTGTGCCAAATTTGGTTCTTGTATCACCAAGAGAAAGATTTTTATCTAATCTACCCCCACTAATCTACTAATAGGTGAAAAACAGGTATAAGTAGGGTAGACTACCTATATAATATTATGTTTGTCTATAAGGGGTTGTTCCAGAGAAAGAGGACAAAAATGAACTCCCTGTGCTCAAAACTTCCACAGGATTTACTGTATCATGTGCAAAAATAGATGGCTCGTCAGCCACACGTCGAATTCCTCTGCACACACTGCAGATTTTACCTCTTATCATGCATATTTACTCTCACTTCCAAATTATTGAGACTTTTCTATAAATCCATTTTCTTGTCCATCTATCCAGACTCCATCAATTCCTTCCGTTAATCATATGATGCTGAATGGCTTCCCAGGCCACAGGGCCGACTCATATCGATCAAATTACATACATTTTATTCCTACAATCACGTTACATGCTAAAATTCGAATTAGACACCCTTCTCACCACCTACCTTGCGTCAGTTATCCTGTTCCTTTCTTCCATCTTGCTGTCCACACCTAGCTAATCTTTTTTATTGCTAATGCTTACCTCCTCGCTTCTCATTCGTTAAGTATTTCTTACATCGCACATTTCAAACAACTTATATTTACATGATTGAGGTTTACCATTTATTCGTGTCTTCAAGCTCTCCTGATTAAGTACGTAAAGACTTGGCGCACTTACTAGGCTTGGCTTCAATATCCGTTGATTATTATTATTATTATTATTACTTGCTAAGCTACAACCCTAGTTGGATAAGCAGGATGCCATAAGCCCAGGGGCCCCAACAGGGAAAATAGCCCAGTGAGGAAAGAAAAAAATTAAATGTTTTAAGTAAAGTAATAACATTAAAATGAATATTTTCCCATATAAACTTTAACAAAACTAGAGGAAGAGAACTTAGATAAAATAGTGTGCCTAGGTGTAGCCTCAAACAAGAGCACTCTAACCCAAGACAGTGGAAGACCATGGTACAGGGGCTATGGCTTTACACAAGACTAGAGAACAATGGTTTGATTTTGGAGTGTCCTCCTGGAAAGCTGCTTACCATAGTTAGTCTCTTCTACCCTTACCAAGAGGAAAGTAACCACTGAACAATTACGGTGCAGTAGTTAACCCCTTGGGTGAAGAAGAATTGTTTTGGCAATCACAGTGTTGTCAGGTGTATGAGGACAGGAGAATCTGTAAGGGATAGACC
>NC_090755.1:21418460-21438460 GCF_036898095.1 Palaemon carinicauda | reverse complement strand
TATAGAGGGGCAGATATTGGTAGTGATCACCAGCTCCTCATTGCCACACTGAAATTAAAATTGAAAGCACCCAACAGAAAGGTAGATAGAATACCTAGGTTTGATGCAAATAAGCTTCTAAAAGAAGTGCACAGGGAAACATGTACAATCGAATGTAGGAATCGATTTGGTCTTAAGACTTTAAGAAACGAAGAGCAGATAATCAATGAAGAATGGGGTGATATTAAGAACATATATTAGTCAGTTGGAGGTGAAGTCTTGGGATACGCAGTTGCAAGGAGAAAACCATGGATATCAAATGATACTTGGGATACTATAAAAAGAGACAGACGGAAATTGATTGTTGAAAGTTTTCGAGGAAATAATGAAAATTACAAGGTAGAGCATGCTAAGTATTCCAGTAATCGATAGTGAGGTCGAAAGAAAAACTAGAAATAAATGGAGAGAATATTTAGACAGGAAAGCAGATGAGGCTGACAAAGCTATAAATTCAGGGAGTGGCTATGGTGTAAGAATCGCTCATAGAATTATTAATTAAATTTCCACGGGGGCAAAAAAGAAAAAAAAAGAAGCGTTTACCCATCAAAAGGAGAGATGGGTCTGTAATAACAACAGAAGATGAAGAAAGACAACGTGTAAGGAACACTTTAGTGAGATTATGAATAGGAAATACGAAGGGAAGAATTTGATTGACATAGGCCTACCTGAAGCTGAAGAAGACCTGTCGAGATGATACTGGCTGAAAATGAAGTGACCCCCAGAATACTTTAAGATTATTTTGTAGAATGTGACATGATGAGGTAAAATCTGATGAATGGGAGTTAGGAGTGTTGGTGACATTGGCAAAAAAAAAAAAAAAAAAAAAAAATATAGCATGCTTATTTAAAAGAGACTGGCAAGAGAGATTGATGGTTGAACAGGCTTCCGAAAAGGGTCAAAATTGCACTCGCCAGATTTTCATTTGAGACTTACAGCAATGCGTAGAATCACGGTCCAGATATAGAATATAGAAATCCCCTTTGGATGGCATTTGTGGACTTTGAAAAAACCTTTGATAATGTGCATTGGCCAATTTTGTCCTGCGTTATTCTGGAATTCGTCTTAAGTATGTGAATTTGATTAAGTCTGTTCATGAGCATAGCAAGTGCAAAGTTAATGTTAATTAAGTCCTATCAAATGAATTTCCAGTGAACAGCAGAGTACTCCAAATGAATGCGTTGTCACCTATGTTGTTTATCCTCATCATGAACTTTGTAATGCAGATATGGTGGAGAAGGATTGGACTAGATTGGTTCTAGGAAATTAGCTGTCCTATAGTATGCTGATGACGCTGTCCTTATTAGCAGAACACCACATGATTTGCAATGCTTGCTTACCAGAATGCATGAAATATCACATGAGGTTGGGCCCAAGATAAATAGAAGAAAGACAGATGAAGAGAACGGAGTATGCAATGGAAGAGGAAATACCATTGGCAGGAGAAAGGATTAACAAATTGGAATCATTCAAGTATTTAGGAAATATGATATCAGGGTCTTTAGAATTAGAGTTCAATGAGAGATTGGAAAGAGCAAATTTGATAATGGCTAGGTTAAGGAAAATTTGAAATCGCCTGAAATTACATATCAAAATCAGACTACAGCATACATTCAGTTTAGCGAGATCGGTGTTACTCTATGGACAAGAGTCATGGGATGACAATGAAATAAACTCCAGTAGATTTAGTAAGATTTGAGAACAAAGCCCTCAGAAGGATATTGGGAGTAAGATGGCAGGACAGAATTAGAAATGAAACTATAAGAGTGATTACTTAAGTGCCATATGTGGAGGAGTTCATGGTGAGGGGTAGATTGAGATAGTTTGGGCATGCTCTTCACACTCCCAAAGAGAGATTAGTTCACTAAACGTTCAGCTGGGCTCCACAAGGCATTAGAAGAGTTGGAAGACCCAGGCCTACATGGCTGAGAACTATGAAGCGTGAAGTAGATGATGATGAATGGAGAAGTATTGAATTGAAAGCTAAGATAGGATAGAGACGACTGGTGAAATCTAAGAGGCTGTTTGCGTCAATATATATATATATATATATATATATATATATATATATATATATATATATGATATATATATATACATATATACATATATATATATATATATATATATATATATATATATATATATATATATATATATATATATATATATATATATATATATATATATATATATATATATATATATGTATATATATATATATATATATATATATATATATATATATATATATATATATATATATATATATATATATATATATATATATATGCTTACGTATGTACAGGTTTTAGAAATGTTGGTAGGCATTAATTCTTTAAACTATGACTTGAGATCATAGTTGTTTATTACCTTTATTACCTACGCAATTAATTAATGAGAAACAGCAACCGTGAATTCAGCTGATCTCCATAGAATGACCATTACATTGCGTCTAGTGTTGCACTTAAAGATTACGTTACCAAACAACCTTGAAGTTGTCCTTTCTGGTTGTCTCATATAATTTACAAATATAATGGAATGCTGCCATGATATCTAGGAACGCCAGTGACACGGAATGAATGTGAATAGAGAGAGAGAGAGAGAGAGAGAGAGAGAGAGAGAGAGAGAGAGAGAGAGAGAGAGAGAGAGAGAGAGAGAGTATTCAGGTCGTAAGACCACCTTATACACAATCTATATTGGACATAAAGTAATACCAACCAATGCGTAGGCTGTTGGATGAAATGAAGATAACTTTTGTCTTTAAAAAAAATCCCTAATCTTGTTGTTGTTACACTAGAATAGAAAGAAAAAAAAAGAAAACTCCCATCATCGATAAAAGCACAATTAATGTTGCGTTCTCGATTTCTTTATTGTCAGGTATTTCAATTCATGAGTTCGGTGAGGTCTGTGTGTGCAGTTCTCTCGTTTCATTTGAAGTTCATCATTTCATGATCTTATTTCTTTACTTCAAATATCTCCTTTCATGTGGCTTTGAGGATTCAATCGCCCGGTATCATATTAAATGTTTACGAATCTTATTTACACCCATGGACATTTGATGGGTCCCTAATGCAACCATTATCATTGTATTGTGGGGGTATGTAATGAGAAGCAGCTGAGAACTGACTTGTTTATTATTGTTTGATAGAGTGACTAGCCTTGTGCTAAACCAAGACACGGGCTTTTGTGTTGGCAGCCCGTAGTGATTATTTTTCGGACATTCTGGTTATATACAGGTATGCGGACGGAAAGGAAGTGCCCGGGTCGAGGCAAGCTACTCCCGTCACACAAAGGTATTTACGGCCTGCCTTTGGCGCAAGAGCCCGTGTCTTGCTATAGGCAAGCCAATCTTATAGTAGTAGTAGACCAAAGGTCAAGCAAGTCTGACCGGACATTTGTGTTTCTCCCAAAACTTTACATGGAAAATGCGGAGAATCAAAAACATTGAATAATATCATATATAAATCGGCTGAAAGGCAGGAAAATGTACATTCATTGATATATACGAACAGACCGTAGCAATTTGCCTCCTTTGTACTTGGCGCTGAATGGTTTCCCCGGCCCCAGTGTCGGGACGGATGGTCTATATTTATAAATCCAACTATTCTGATTAATAAGTCCACTCCCATTGCTGACGATGATTATTCAAGCGTACATTAGGCAGTTTGTCGAATGTCATGTTGATTACTCTCTCTCTCTCTCTCTCTCTCCTCTCTCTCTCTCTCTCTCTCTCTCTCTCTCTCTCTCTCTCTCTCTGAATGTTAAGGCTCTTCCGTTCTCCTGTTGCTTGAAAGCAATAACATCAAACGGTTTTTTGGTCCCTCCTCAACACAATGCTTGTGGTATTATTATTATTATTATTATTATTATTATTATTATTATTATTATTATTATTATTATTATTATTATTATTATTATTATTATTATTATTAGTGGGTGAAGCAGTAGTGGCACAAGTGAAATTAGTTAATTTCGTGTGATGAATTAATATTTTCTTTGCTTCCCTTCGAATGAACTTCAAGATTTTTAAGTTTGTTAAACGAAAATGTGGTGAAATTAATACAAGCGAATTATGTAACTGACCTTGGATAGGTTTTCACAATCAATTATAATGGAACGCGATTTGATATCGTTTCCAACTTGTTCCATGTAAAATAAAATATGACAATGCAGTGAAAAAAAGTTAATGAAAACTTTTTTTGTGTGTACGAATAACTGCTATTTTTGAGCGACCACTCCAGAGATATCATGTACTATTTTCTTCTTTTTCTTTAAATTTTGAATGGCCAAAATTCCTTGGTAGGTTTTGGGGAAATTGGCATTTGGTTCTCATTAAATAAATAGGCTATATGCATCTTCGGAATTGATTGTGGCACTTTTCTCATTAAATCATTGCTTCCATATTACAATGTTGCTCTGCATTGCGAAAATCATACGCTGTTTTTTTTTTTTTCTTTTTTTTTTCTTTTTTTTTCTTTTTTTTTAAGATAGTTCAGCTGGAGTGTCTTGCAAGTCCCCGACACGAATCATCATCTGCTGAATGGCCTTCCAAGCCCCGGTATTCGTAAATCCAATCAATACTACGTGAGTTAATGTTGGTGAATATACATCGGCGTGATGTACGTTGGTATATTTAACACATGCAGCAGGTTTTTACGTTTCAGGCGCTTTTAAAACCCCATTGTGATTTTTTGAAAACTAGTGGCTACGTGTATCCTGTTGCTGTTTCTACGACATTGAGATTTAAATAAAGCCAATTTACTCTTAGATGTTTCCTAAAACTTCATGAATACTTAGGGCATCCGTTCCCCTTTTGACTCCATTCGTTTTCACTTTTCAAGACGTTCCTTATTGCCAAGGCCAATATAGAGCTTTATATTGGCCTTGCTTATTGCCAACCTCCGCCTCGTCGCACACTTGCAAACCTTTTCCGCAGCAACGGGGTGACCATGGGAAACTCCTCGAGTGTCTACCGCGATGGTTAACCGCTCGACTCAAGTTATAACTCGACTTTGGTAGCACTCGTGTTCAGTGGTGTGAGTTGGTTCGGAATTTTACCCGCTGACTTAAATCTTACCCCCGGGCGCTTCACGATTGTCTCTTGTCACGATCGTCAAGGGCATTCCTTTGGTTAATTTGTACGTTTCAGTATTATTATTATTATTGTTATTATTAATATTACTACTACTACTACTACTACTAGCTAAGGTACAACCCTAGTTGGAAAAGCAAGATGATCTAAGCCCAAGGGCTCCAACAGGAAAAAATAGCCCAGTGAGGAAAGGAAGTAAGGAAATAAATAAACGATATAAGTAGTAATGAAAATGAAAATAAAATATTTTAAAAACATATTGCGTATGAATTATCTGTACCGCCTCAAAATGTGAATATTAGATGCCTCTGTAAAAGAAATAATTTAATTCTTCATGTTTGTCGAGTTCCCCGGAGTTCTGAATTTATTAAAGGCATCAAAACAGATCATTTCTAATCAGTCATTTTTAGCTTGTAGATAGCCGAAAGTAATTAACTTTGAATATACGAAAAATAATTAAAAAGGAATTGATACTTTTTTCAAGAGCATTTTTTTAAAGCAATGAGTGACATAAGCTTCCTTTTCCACCTTTATTTCTGAAAAGACTTGAGTTGGGCATGCGTAGGCCTACTCGTCAATCTCGATCACTATAAGAAAGGTCTGGATAGACTTTCCAGTTTAGATAATAATAAACACGCCTTGATATATTAATGATAATTCCGTGCAATTTGGTATTAAGTGAAACGAAGGATTATTCAATACATCATTGGCGGAAGAGAATGAAAGGATCGAGATTGGTCGTAGAAAAATAAGAATTTAATTTTCCGATACTTTCCCTATTAAAAAGTTTTATTGCTGAAGTAGTGTAATGAGAGAGAGAGAGAGAGAGAGAGAGAGAGAGAGAGAGAGAGAGAGAGAGAGAGAGAGAGAGAGAGAGAGAGAGAGAGAGAGAGAGAGAAAAAAAAAATTATTAGTCATAAACACAGCTTTTCGTATACGTGATATAATGACATTAGTGTCTATAAGCTAAGTTCGACTAAAGGACAAATTTTTTAAGCATAAGAACTGCTAGAATTACCAATCAAGAATAATGCCTTTCCCAGTATTCATCGGAATTTGATGATTCTGCATGTGTAACAGAGAAAGGAGAGGGAAAAAAAGCATCCTTAAGGAAGTGATAAGTCGTCCATATCAAGGAAAATAAACCATTGACACCTCTTAACCTTGAAAGCAGATAAATCAAACCAACCACTGGCATGAACAAAAATAAAAGATTTTCTCCAATTCAGATAATTCTGAAAGAAGTATGTTCGTGCGACTGATGAGCAAAAATAGGTCATGAAATATTACGTTACAGTTTTACCGTCAACCATGTCTTTATCGTCCGTAGAGGAGAAAGGGAAACCAAGGCTAAAACACAATGTACATGTAAATCTGCGTTTCATTATCCCATTTGGGGTCAAGTAGCCGCATATCTCGGTAACCAGTAAAAGGAAGAAATGACAGATTTGATGGATTATGCGTTGTCAGATGTAGGTTACGTGTCAATGATAGTTTACTATTCATTCAGTCACTTAATCTGATTTTCAGCCTTCATTGTGGCGTTGCCGACCTTTTGTGTAACTTTTTCATTTCATTTTATTCATAGTTTCAATGTTTGAAGTAATTTTAAGAGTGAAGAACGCATTTTAATGTTTATATATATATATATATATATATATATATATATATATATATATATATATATATATATATATATATATATATATATATAATCTGCTGTCTATTTTCATATAACAATAAACAGTTTTCCTAAGGGAAATACCAAAATTCTCACTGTTACATTCATACTCTTAAATGTTAAATTGAGGATGAAGCTTTCACAGCATCTGGCATGACCTACATAAAATTTCTTCAGTATCTCGTAGAATCTTACACACACACACACACACACACACACACACACACACACACACACACACACACACACACACTCTACGATATGGACAGTAATACAATCATTCTTCTTTTACACCCCTTCCAAATATTTAACTAGTCTAGACATACCTTATAAACCCGGGTAAGTCGCTCAAATTCACATTTCCCCGGTACCTCAGGATCTTACTTTTTTTTGTTTGTTCTATTTATCGTAACCCAAATTTAGAGGATTCTATCTGTAATTGTTTTCTTACCACTACTGTTAGAATACAAGATGATAATATAAAGGCCTCTTTTGTGCTTGTTGGTGATTTCAACATTCGCCATAGGTAGTGGTTAAATTCCGTTTCTCCTACTGATCACCATGGCTTAAGAGCTAGTATACACTGATTTCCCTTTTGTTATTAAAAAACAGGATGATCATCCAGTTAAGGACCTCTGATCATACCTTAGTTTAGTTTCGGTAGTAATTGAGACAGCAGCCTGTCTCTTAAGTTCATATTCTTCTGAGATATAAAATTTCAACCAGACTGGAATAGCATTTTTGAGTTATCTTTTGCATTTTAATTGGTCATGATTGTATAAAATGTTGAACTTATTGTTTTCTTGAATGAAACTATAGACAACATAATTGGAGGTGTATTTCTTCTCTCATGTTAAGTTACCTAATCTAGGACAATCCCCGGTTCAATTATGATTGTAGACATGCTTATTTCGATAACAGGAGGCTTATCATGTTTGGACAGTCTGGCAGCATAGCATGTCACTTTTACTGCAACAGAGGCCATGAGTATAGACCCCATGGCAATAGTTGCTATTCAATTTTCTTCATGGATCGACCACTAGTCTGGTACTGTGGGCTTTAGGGCGATATTGAAGAATTGACGGACCCTAACAAATGGAAGGCATTCAAGAACGTCAATTTGACCGGCGCCGGAGTGTGTGAATTTTTTACCAATCAGTCTGCCAACCAGTGGCAATACTGGATCTTGCTAAGAGACATGACGTCATGGCCTCCAGGTTTCACAAACAGATTGGCCGACACGAGATCTTGAATCTCTGCAATGCATATTCTCTGTTCCCGACAGAGGAGGTGGATGCAATAGCTAAGAAGTGGAGGAAGGCAAGTCAGGACACTCTTGCACTGAACTGTCTTTCAGCAAACACAGTGCCTCGGTTCCAACCACCCGAGATCATCACTTCCTACTAGACAGTCACACAAGCCTGCCTCCAGGAATGACCCTCGCCCTTCCCCTTTCAGCTTGAAGCTGAACAGCATCAGCCCTTTCAGAGCAGACAGGGTCAAGGGCACAACCGACTTGGGAGAGGAAAGTGAACCTAGCTCCCCTGCTAGGGGTGGCAGTCCTCCTACGAGGCCACCTGTGGGAGGATACTTGTAACCCCGATAGATGAGGTGGCAGTATCTCCGGGCAGAACAGTGAACCGTGGAAATTCTTTTAGACTGGGTACTGCCTCTCGTTCATTAATTCTACCAATCCTCTGATTCAACCACCAGCACTGTCATCGTTCAACTGCCAAGGATCAACAAAGGACTTAGTCCTTCAGGCAGAAGTTCAGGCCATGCTGGAAAAGGGCACTTTCCAAAAGGTCAACAACAGCTCCCCAGGCTTCTAAAGTCCTCTTCTCATTGAGAGGTTACCTGGAGGCTGGAGACTAGTCATAGACCTCTCGGCCTTGAATGGGTTTGTTCTACAACTTTGATCAAGATGGAGACTTCACGCAACTTCAGGTATACGATCAGGCCATTAGACTTCATGATGACGATTGACTTAAAGGATGTGTACTTCCAGATCTCAATCCATCCCGACTCCAGGAAGTACCTCTTGTTTTGTCATAGAGAACAGTGTACCAATTCAAAGTTCTTTACTTTGGTCTCTCAACAGCTCCATAAGTTTTCACCAAAGATTTTCCTCTGATATGAGCATGGGCACATGCCAACGGCATTCATCTAAAGTTACCACGACCTTCTTCACAGCTATGAGCTTCTTTTGTTTTGTCATAATCTGGGGGTCACGGTGAATTGGGAGAAGTTCATCCTAGTACTCAAGCATAGACTGATTTATCTTGTCATGGACATAGACACTGTTGTAGGAAAAGTCTTCCCTTCTTGGGACAGACTGGTATGCTTCCAAGAGGTAGCTCTCTCTTTCTACCAGCACAAGTTTAGCCGAAATTGCTAGAACATCTATCCTCCCTGGAATATCTCATTTCACTCGGTTGTCTTCATCTGTGGTCTCTTCAATGAGAGCTGAAGAGCCACTGGGTTATAAGTTAGCAACCCTCCTCTATCATAAGTCCTGACAGGGGAGGATTCCAGACTCGATCTAGAATGGTTGAAAGACTAATTGAAGGCTCACCCCTGATATTACTTCCACCAGAACTTCATTTGTTCACCTATAATACCTACCATCAAGACAATGAACTGACTAGGAACGCCGATGCCATATCAATGTGTTGGAGCTTCAAGGAGCACTCTTCATTTTTGACGGGTCGCTCGGTGGTGTTGATGTGCGAACACCACCATAGTAGCATATAAATAAACAAGGTGGAACTGTTTCTTTGCAGCTTTGCCAGCTAGCAGTGGAAATTCACAAGTGGTCAGTGCTCAACACTGTTCTTTTATTCTGCGCTAAAAGAACATTGTGGTAGACAAGTTGGGCAGGAAGACACAGATTAATGGATCAGAATGGTCTTTGCATCCTCAGATAGCAAACAAGATCCAGACTTGGGGGGTTCTTCAACAGTCAACCTATTTTTAACCTTGTTAAATCATAAACTTCCAATAAACTGTTTACTGGTATCAGAGCCAAAAGCAGTATTTGAGGATGCCTTCCAGCAGCCCTGGGATGGCCTCATGTCTGTTTTTCCATCGTTCTGCCTGATGAGTGTCTTGAACTAAGTCCGGTCCACTCCCAACCTCAATATAACTAATAGCACCAAAATAGCCCAAAATAGAATAGACTTCGACAGGATGCCTCCTCTCTTCACCCTGTTGTGGCAATCAGATGTCCAGATATACCACAGCTCGGTGGAATCTCTTCAGCTTCATGCGTGGAGAATATCCAGCATCTCCTCTCAGAGAAAGGCTTTTCACACAAAGTTACACGAGAGATGTCAGGATACCTCTGGGAAACTTCAACTTCCTTGCACTAAGCCAAGTGGGCCATCTTCTGTAGTTGATGTGGTGGAGCCTCTATTCTATTGATAGCCGAATTTTTACTCTACCCCTGAAGAGAGAAGTTCTGTTTAGTATCAGTGTTGAAAGCCTATCGCTCAGCCTTGAGCCAGGTCTTAGGCTCAGGGGAGTTTATATTTCCTCTTTGGTGAAACTTGCTATGTTCATACGGTGTTTTGACCATTCCTGTCCTATGGTAGAAGGAAGACCATCGCCCTGTATTGTCACTAAGGTCTTGCACTCCTGTAAGAAGGAAGACACGTTTTGAACCGTTGAGGCTTGTCTCAGACAGGAACCTTATCCTCAAAACAGTTTCCCTACTTGCCTTAGCTTCTGCCAAACAGGTTAGAGAGCTTCGTGGTCTCTTCTTTAGCGTCACTCATACTGAATGCTGGAGACAGGTCTCGTTCTCCATCATCCTAGTGTTTGTAGCTAAAACACAGAATCAATCTGTTCCCAATTCCAGGTTTTATTTGATTCATATCGTGAACCTTAGAGCAGTAACCAACGATCCTGATCAATTGCTTATGTGTCCTTTGAGGGCACTTAAGGTGCTACCTTAAACTTGTGCACGCAACACCTTTTTGTCAGCATGGGTAGAGTGAAGAACGTAACTTGAAAATATAATCTCCTCTTTGCTAAGGGAAGTTATTGACTGTACCCATTCTCTACCCTCACCTTCTACTCCAGATAGAACTCGGGTTAGATCTCATGATGTTAGAGGGATAAGTGCAACCCTGGCATTCTGGAAGCATATCTCTGTGGTATAGGTATTCCAGGCAGGCATATGGAAATGGCAGATCACATTCACTGACCATTACCTGCAGGAATCAAACCACAGGTCCCTAGACACCATTTTCCTAGACAGTAGGTGGTATAGTTGCCTCGGCTCATCTCACAGAACCATTAGCATAGGATCAAAGATGGTGATTACATGTCAGACTGGGATGAAAGTGAAGAATGACTGGCCCTTTCCTTCCCTTTCTATCTTCCTGTTCCTCGGGGCACAGCATTAGAAATTCTGTTGGCTGGAAAAATTTGCTTGCAGGTAAGCCACACTTAGCGTGCAAACCCGTTGACATATACTGTATATGCCTCATTGGTACTTCACGGAAATTTTCCGCTCTGCATCCTTTAATGCACGGGCCGTGGATCCTCAGGTATTGCTAAACACCCATTGGTACACAAAATGCAAAGAACCTTAACTCTGAACCACTTACAAGGGTCCGAGTTTTTGGTACTCCAGGATAAGTACCCAGTCAGTTGGAATAAAGACTTCTTTCACCTAAGAATGTCTATGTAAAGGATGAGAGAGTGTTTTTGTGCTAGAACAAATGACAAATTTAGAAAATTTTATTTTTCATAACTATACAAACCTAGTCTTTTGCTTCAACTTTCCCGCCATCACCTTACCCCCAAAAAGGAATGCCAACAATGGAAGCGAGTGTTCAATGATCAAGTAGGGCGGTGGGGCTTTCCTGGTCCTGGCCTGTAACCACTGGCCCCCTGTTTACGGCTCGTTATAAAAATTCATCTGATGTGTACTCCAGCGTAGCTGACATTCTATTCTAAGTAAAAGACTCTGGTTTGTATAGTTAGTAGAAACACAAATCTTCAAATTTGTCATATTAATTCCCTTTCTGAAACGTTATACCATAACGTGATGAAAGGGTTTGTGCATTGCTATGATCAGCAAAACTGTACTAGTCAGGGTCACCCATACTAGGTTGGTTTTCTCTCAGTGACATAGACAAAATTCTCCCATCACCAATTTGCAGTGACCAGCATGGTGATGAAAATGACCAAACCCCAGATATGACCAAGACATGTCTGAGGCCTTTGTCCTGCAATGGAATAAAAATGGCTGTATTTACTGTTGTATATAAATTATATATATATATATATATATATATATATATATATATATATATATATATATATATATACAAATATATATATATATATATATATATATATATATATATATATATATATATACAAATATATATATATATATATATATATATATATATATATATATATATATATATATATATATATCACACACTTCTTCCCTACCATTATCCCTACATTAAGGGGTCGGTTGCCTGATGCGCCCTCTCCAATGTCTTCTTTTAAAGGCATACCCTCTTCCACCAAACCTTTTCTCTCCATATCATCCTTCACCTTATCGCTTTGTGATTGGGGATATTTTAACGGGGTGAAAGGGTTTGTGTATCGTCATGATCAACAATGCTATAATATTCATGGCCACTCATCATCATCATCAGCCTTTACTAGTCCACTTACGTCTGTTTATTTATCTTGCTACGCCAGGCTATTCCGGCATTTTTTTTTAGTTCTTAAATTCATCGTCTTTGCGTCCTTTTTCTGCCTCTTGATGTGTGTATGTTCGCTCGCAAGTAGCAAGTAAAGTACACAAACAGCCCTCCATATCGCACTCTAGAAAATCCAATTTTTTGCGTCAAAGTACATTAATGATGGCACGGAGTTCTGTTCGTTGCAAAATATCCACGCAGCTGCTGCTGTTATAACTCTGCGTTTCCATTCGCTGTGTGGGCCGCTAGCGTCAATTGTACTTAGCTCAGAGAAGGGAAAACTATTTGTTACATAACAGCGGGGAGTCTCCGGAACTTCTGATGATAATGACTTTTGTATCTGACCTAGAATGACCGATGACTTCAACGCCTGGTGAGATATTGTATACGGTCCACAGATAAGTGCAATGTTCACAGTATAATGATTGTGAAAAGACTTTGATACCGGAAAGGCTATATGTATTTTGTATATTTATATGATACGCATATTATACTAACGTTATGTATACATATATTTTTCAGGAATGCTGGTGGGAGATGCTTTATATGCTTTTCTTATACACTGAATAAAGCACTTGTCAATGAAATAAAGTTTCTAGCAAAAGCAAATAGATTTTAGTCTCAAGACGTCACTTGGTAATAGAATGTGGGTTTTCCACTTTACATTGCCTCCAGGGGACCTTGCGCATACGTTTGACCAGAGTACGCAATGATGAATTAACGAGCTTCCAGTGTGTACAAAGTTTGTCGAATATTTATAAAGGCTTCAATGTGTTTATGCAAATAGTTTGTTTACTTGTTTGTCGTCGCCGTTTACCCCCTTTTAAAGGAAAGTAATTAGTGAGCAATATTGACATTAGTTATATCATTGTTGAATTTCAATTTTACTAATTAAAGGATAATATTCAAAACTTTAACACTAAAAAGCTTTATCAATGATATATATGTGTTTTGTGTAAAATTTATTTAATCGGTTCTTCGGCGTAGGCGATATAAAACTTGTGTATAACAATCGCCTACTTGTTATGCAAAGCACTTGATTTAGTGGTTTTCCAAGGTTTCGCGGACTGTGGTAAGCTACTTCACTACTATTTGATGTTGGTGCCTTTTTTTAAATTGTTTATCAAACTGCAGATCTGAAGCGTCTTAAGCTTTCGTGTAACAGAGAAAGGCCCTTCTTAAATCTTTTATCTTATGGACACAAATAACATTTACAATTCTATATACTGGAGCTTGTTATTCCTGTAAATTGTACCCTGCACCTTTATTCTTACTCTGTAGAAACCTTTATAAAGATTTTTTTTGCCTCAATCATGCGATGCACACCGGTCACGTCTTCAATGTGTTTTCTGTACTAGGGAATCTTTATTGTAATTTTTTTCCTTTTGTATTTTGGCTAAGAGCTTATGATAAGGGGGTTTTGATGATGTCCTAATAAACACAAATGAATTGGATGAAACTGTTGAATTACCAAAGGAAACGAACATTAAAAAAAACAATGTTAAAGGGAGGGAATGGTTTTAAAGAGGCAAGAAAAAAAAACTGCAGATGACCCTACAGATACATACGAAGTTCAGTTGTTCTACTTTGTACCAGACAAAGCTGTTCGATCGTTATCTAGTTTTCAGCAGCTTAAAGGTCACGTAAAATTATTAGAATTTTTTGGGATAAGTTCCAGAGCTCAGGGAGCCCTCTGCTTTAACGAAAACCACATTAAGACGGGTCTGCTGGAGGGATAGTTACTTAGACGACTAAAGATGTGCATGATTATCTGTGGGTCGAAAAACTTGTAGTTCTTTTAACTTTTTCTCATTCCTTTTCCGTTACACGTGAGGTTCTCCTGAGATGGGAATAACTGATAAAAGGTGTCCCACATAGAGAAAGGATCACTCCTATACTAATTTATCTACTGTACACTGGCTGCCGATTAAAGTGAGAATTGAATTTAAAATATGTACAATAACCCACCAAGTTATCAGAACCGGTCGTCCAAAATATCGAAGAGAATTGCTACATATTTTGCAACCTATACAAATCGTCCTGACACGAGAATAGTAAGATGCTTTCGAATTATCGGAACCTACTATACATGTCTACTGTAGGCTCTGAGTCTAGAGCCTTTAAATATACGGCCCCGAGACTATACAATAGGCTCCCACGAGACATCTGAATAACTGAAGATAAAGTATTAAGGCTTTCAAGAGGAAACAGAAGGGCTTATTCTGCGAGTGTTTTGACAGTGATGATCAAACAGTAAGCGAACAATGCGCATTGTGATATGTTAAATGCTCACGAATTCCCGAAAGCACATCTCAAAACGACCGTGGAGATCCTGTAAAGAGTAGGGTTCCCCTGCTCCCCTGCTGTACAGGACCAAATAAGTAACCCCTAAAGTAAAAGTAAAGTAAAGTAACTGGCAGAGAGCAACCTATTCAGTCTTTCTTAATGTTTTAATTGTCTTATAGAATAACTTGACAATGCCCATAAGTCTGATCAGGGAAAGAAGTTTTTAAAGACTAAACCTAATTAAAACAACCAACGGTCAATAATTTCAAAAAAGCAAATACTATGACAATGCTGTCTATAGAAAATGACCTTACAAACACCGATGACTTTGAAATTATTTTTAAAGATTTTTGTATAAAAAGCCAGAAGTCTGCTTTAGAAGGTCCACTGTATGCAAAAACAATATAAAATTATCTTTAATTATCTTAAGAGTGCTTATAACATTAAAATTTCCATTTAGTCATTTTTGTTTTTGGTAAATCGTTGTTGACTAATGGTGGAGTCTCAAGCTCTCAAATTTTTATTGTAGAATAAACTATGTATATTAGTAATGTAAGAAATGTAATGTGGATTTTTATTTTGTTGCTGATTACATTACTGGCATTTCGAGTGCTGAATTATTTGTAAGGGTTTTCTCGTAGATATATGTTAAACTTGTTGTTTGACAAGGTTTTTAAACCTTGTTAAACGTTTAACAATGGTGTTTTTTCTTGTCTGTCACTTTAACCTCGTTTTAGGTATCTTGTAGGTTGTTATTACTTTTTTATTTACGCTTTACCCGAAAATGCATGGTATATATATATATATATATATATATATATATATATATATATATATATATATATATATATATATATATATATATATATATATTTATACATATTTATACATATATATATATATATATATATATATATATATATATGTATATATATGTATAAATATATATAAATTATATATATATATATATATATATATATATATATATATATATATATATATATATATATATATATCAACATATATGTATATATATACATTGATTGTATATGCGTATAGACATATACATTGTATATATATATATATATATATATATATATATATATATATATATATATATATATATATATATATATATATATATATATTATATGTATTATATATATACATATATAAATTACATGTATTATATATACATATATAAGTTATGTATTATATATGTATATATATATATATATATATATATATATATATATATATATATATAAAGTATATATATATATATATATATATATATATATATATATATATATATGTGTGTATATATATATATATATATGTGTGTATATATATATATATATATATATATATATATATATATATATATATATATATATATATATATATATGATTTATTGTAAATTTTTTCTCATCATTTATTTATTTCCTTATTTCCTTTCCTCACTGGGCTATTTTTCCCTGTTGGAGCCCTTGGGCTTATAGCATCTCGTTTTTCCAACTAGGGTTGTAGCTTAGCTAATAATAATAATAATAATAATAATAATAATAATAATAATAATAATAATAATAATTAATGTGTCTAGCCTATATATATGTATGTATGTGTATATGTATTTAAATGTATATATGTGTATATATGAATATATATGCATTTGTGTGTGTATATATATATATATATATATATATATATATATATATATATATATATATATATATATATATTTATATATATACATATATATATATATATTTATATATATATGTTTATATATATATACACACACAATATATGTATATATATAATATATGTATGTATATATATATATATATATATATATATATATATATATATATATATATATATATATATACTTATACATAAATTATATATATATATATATATATATATATATATATATATATATATATATATATATATATATATATATATATACATATATGTAATAGTATACTGTATATGGTTTATATAACAACAGCAAATGGAGCCATTTTTAGTCCACTGCAGGACAAATGCCTCAGGCATATTCTTATTTATGTCTAGATTTTAGCCTGTTTTCATAGTCACGCTGGCCAACTGCGGAGTGATGATGGAAAAAGACTTTATTTCTGATCGTTCACAGCAAACCAACCTGGTATGGGTGGCCATGATTAGTATAGTTTTGCTGATCATGGTGATACACAGACCCTTTCACCATGTTGAATTATCACCACTCAGGTTCGTCTGAAAGTTTCACCACACAAAATCTTTTGTATATGGTTTCATTGTCATATCACAATTCGTGTCCATGCAGTTACACCGATCTCAATACTGATATATACCCTGATTTTTATATGCAACTTTAGGCGATTTGATTTCCAAATTGGACTTAACCTAGCTATGGTCTGATTTGCTTTTTGCCACTCTTTCATTAAACTCTAATTCTAAAGATCCTGTATTAGAGATCATAGTTACTAAATATTTAAATGATTCCACCACATTAATCCCTTCTCCTTTGAAGATATTTCATCTTCAATGGCATATTCCATTTTCATCATCTGTCTGTCTTCAGCCTAACTTCATGAGATATTTCATGCATTCTGGTAAGCAAGCTTTGCAAGTCTTGTGGTATTGTGCTAATAAGGACAGCGTCATCAGCATACTCTTTTATCACATATTGAATCGTTAGAGGTAATTCGAATTGAATGCTATCTGTTGGATCAGCTGGTAGCTTGGGAAGTTGGATAAAACTTGATGGTATGTAAGAAAATGCCCCTTTTTCACTTGGTGAATCTCCAACTCCAGTGAGCACTTGGGTTTCTTTTTTTTCTTTTATTTTCTTTGTGTGTGTTAGTTACCTTGCATTTCACTTGAAGAAACTAGCGTTCGAACTCAGTGTGAGGTAAATATTATTATCATTATCATTATCATTATTAGCTAAGCTATAACCCTAGGTGGAAAAAACAAGATGCAATAAGGCCAAGCGCTCCAACAGGGTTAAGATAACCAATGAGTGAGGAAAGGAAACAAAGAAATTATCAAACTACAAGAGAGGTAATAAACAAATAAAATTACTTAAGAACAGTAACACTATCAAATAGATCTTTCATGTATAAACTAAAAAAACTTTAAAAAACAAGAGGGAGAGAAATAAATTATAGTGGGCCCAAATGTACCCTCATGCAAGAGAACTTAACCTCAAGACAGTGGAAGACTATGGTCGTAGAGACAAGAGAACAATGGTTTGATTTTGTAATTTTCTTCTCGGAAGAGCTGCTTACCATAACTAAAGTCTGTCTTCTACCCTTACCAAGCGGTAAGTAGTTACCCCCTTGAGCGAAGAAGTGTTTGGTAATCTGTGTCAGGTGTATGAGGACAGATGAGAATATGTAAAGAATAAGCCAGACTATTCAGTGCGTGTGCAGGCAAAGACAAAAGGAGCCGTATCCAGAGAGAAGTGTCCAATGTAGTACTGCCTGGCTAGTCAAACGGCGGTATTATTTCAACGTGTGGCAGGTACCTTGACCAACCTACTTAGAAATAAACTATAAGTAATGAACAAATAAGATGGAATATTTTATGAACAGTAACAACATTGAAATAGTTCATTCATATATAAACTATAGAATCTTCAGAAAACAAGAATATAAGAAATAAGAAATAGTGTGCCCGAATGTAACCCCCCCCCCCACAAAAAAAAAAAAAAATCACTGCCCAAAAGCAGTGGAGAAACATGGTACGGAGACTATGGCATTAGCTGGAAAATCAGTGCGACAAGCTCAAGGACCAATATAGGAAAATTAGTCCAGTAACCAGTTAAAAAATGTGGTAAAAATAAGTGTGACATATAAGGAAGAGAAAGATAAAAATTGAAGCAAATTAATATGTTATGTTAATAAGTAACAAATTATGAAACCATATTCGTGGTAACCTGCTTATTAGAATAAAAAAATTGGATCAAGTTTGAAAGTAAGAGATTTTGCCAATTTAATTATTTGATAAGAAGATCATGCCATCATTGCTATGATCTGTTAGCAGCTGAAACAAAACTTCTAGAATATTGATCCTCAGAAGATGTCTTCGTGAAAAATAAATAAAACGTAAGAATTAACTGCATACATGATACTGTGCAGGAATATTTAAAACTTGAAATTTGAATGCTAATTATGGCTAGTATTATGAAAAAAAATCTTATGTGGCATGTACAGAGAGATAATTGAATGACAGTAACTCAGGCCAATATTCAGATTAAGTATAACCAGCTACCTGTTGAGATACTACCGCTAGAGAGTTGTCTGGTTACGGTTAATTTTCCCTTTGCCTACACATACACCAAATAGTCTGGTCTATTTTTTACATATTCTCCTCTGTCCTCACACGCCTGACAACACTGAGATTACCAAATAATTTTTCTCTCAAGAGGTTAACTACTGCACTGTAATTCTTCAGTGGCTGCTTTCCTCTCGTTATTAGTAGAGGAGACTCTTTAGCTATTGTAAGCAGCTCTTCTAGGAGAAGGACACTCCAAAATCAAACCAGTTCTCTAGTCTTGAGTAGTGCCATAGCCTCTGTACCATGGCCTTCCACTGTCTTGGGATAGAGTTCTCATGCTTGAGGGCACACTCGGGCACGCTGTTCTGTCTTGTTTCTCTTTTTCCTGTTTTGTTAAAGCTTTTATAGTTTATATATGAAATACCGGTATTTTTTTTTAATGATAATGTTCTTAAAATGTTTTACTTTGATTGATAATTACCTTTCTTATTTCCTTGTTTTCTATTCTCACAGGGCTATTTTCCCAGTTGGAGCCCCTGGACTTATAGCATCCTGCTTTTCCTACTAGGGTTGTAGTCTAGTAAGTTGTAATAATAATAATAATAATAATAATAATGATATAACCAATTAAATAGACTTCTAAGTTATTATCCAAGACAAGATAACAATAAAAGAATTATAATTTTTCTCACGGTAGATTGGACTACCAAACATTCTTCATATACTGATTCTCATTGAGCAGTGAAGAGGCAAGAGCCAGTTGTTTTTTACAAAATTTAATATGCAACCCATATTTATGGCATTTGCCCCGTGTCCCGTATCGACCCTCCACGGGATGCCTTTTATCCCGTATTTACAATACTTGTATATGATGTATAT
>NC_090755.1:21350960-21413460 GCF_036898095.1 Palaemon carinicauda | reverse complement strand
GACGCGGTGCGTCAACCTCCGCAACCCAGTGTGGTTACCACTACACGCCCACAGCAGACTAGACAGTCAGGAGTAGACGCTTTGCGCCCCCGCGCTGCTATGGTTGTTGCCAGCTCACAGACTGGCCAACAGTTACATGACGTTGCGTCTAGTGCAGTCACGCATGCACCCGTGCTGCCGGACTCAGCTGACCAGCCAATTCCTACTCCTTTGCCGCTTCCTCCTCAGTATTCAGACGATGGACTCTCTGATGATGACGACGCTGCACACCTTGACGACCCGCACACGGACATCGACGAACCCAAGACCACGCCTCCCTCCTTGGACTTTAGGAAAGTTCTTGCACTGTTCAAGGAGTTGTATCCTGATCAGTTTGTTTCTGCAGCCCCACGCTCTCCTCCATCTGAGTTCGCATTAGGCACGCAGTCATCCGCGCCTGCCTTTACGAAGCTCGTCCTCGCCCGCTCGTCCAAGAGAGCTTTAAGAGTGTTGGGAGATTGGATGCTGTCCAAAAAGCACCTTGGGAAGACAGCGTTCTTGTTTCCCCCTGCGAAACTCGCTTCCAGATCGAGCGTCTGGTATGCCACGGGAGAAGTTCTCGGCTTGGGAGTTCCTGCCTCTGCCCAGGGCGACTTCTCAAGTCTAGTAGACTCTCCCCGCAGGCTAGCCATGAGACGCTCCAAGATTTGTTGGACTCCTTCAGACCTAGACCATCTGATGAAAGGAGTGTTCAGAGCCTTTGAGGTTTTTAACTTTTTGGATTGGTGTTTGGGAGCGTTGAGCAGGAAGACCTCCCCTTCTGACAAGGAAACTTCCATGCTCGTTATGTCCTGCATGGACAAGGCCATACGGGACGGTTCCAGTGAGCTTGCGGCTTCGTTCGTTTCCGGGGTCCTCAAGAAACGGGAAAACCTTTGCTCCTTCTTGTCAGCTGGAGTAACACAATGTCAGAGATCGGAACTTATGTTTGCTCCTCTCTCTAAGTGCCTTTTCCCAGAGGAGTTGATCAAGGAGATTGCTGCCTCCTTGATTCAAAAAGACACGCATGACCTGGTTGCGTCATCTGCCCGCAAAGCCACCCCTTTGCCTACCGTGTCTAGACCCAGGATGGATACTCCAGCGTCAAGATTTATTCCGCCCTTTCGTGGCAGAGCCTCCAGCAGAGGAGGTGCTCGTGCCGAAGGTAAACGTGGGAGTAAGAAGAAAGGTACCAAGTCCTTTAGAGGCAGAGTCTGACTGCCACCTTCTTCAGACAGCAGTGGGAGCCAGACTCAAGAACTACTGGCAGTCCTGGGAGAACAGGGGCGCAGATGCACAATCTGTGAAGTTGCTCAGAGAAGGGTACAAGATCCCGTTCTTGCGCAAGCCCCCTCTAGCAACGACTCCCATCGACCTCTCTCCCAGGTACAGAGAGGAGGACAAGAGACTAGCTTTGAAGCAAGAGGTGTCTCTCTTACTAGAAAAGGGAGCGGTAGTCAAAGTCCGGGACCATCAATCCCCGGGCTTCTACAACCGTCTCTTCTTAGTGGTAAAGAAGACAGGAGGGTGGAGACCGGTGCTAGACGTCAGTGCTCTGAATGTCTTTGTCACAAAGCAGACGTTCGCCGTGGAGACGACAAAGTCTGTTCTAGCAGCGGTCAGGAAGGAAGACTGGATGGTCTCTTTAAACCTCAAGGACGCTTACTTTCACGTCCCCATCCACCCAGATTCCCAACCTTTTCTAAGGTTCGTTTACGGGAAGGTTGTCTACCAATTTCAAGCCCTGTGCTTTGGCCTAAGCACGGCGCCTCTTGTCTTTACGAAACTGATGAGGAATATTGCCAAATTCCTGCATTTAGCAGACATCAGAGCCTCCCTCTATTTGGACGACTGTCTTCTAAGAGCTTCGTCCAGTCGTCGCTGTCTGGAGAATCTAAAGTGGACTCTAGATCTGACCAAGGAATTGGGTCTCCTGGTCAATATGGAAAAGTCCCAACTGGTCCCATCCCAAACTATAGTGTACCTAGGGATGGAGATTCACAGTCAAGCTTTTCGGGCTTTTCCGTCGGCCCCCAGAATAACTCAAGCCCAAGGATGCATCCAGAACATGCTAAAGAAGGACCGATGTTCAGTCAGACAGTGGATGAGTCTGATAGGGACGCTTTCATCACTGGACCAGTTCATTGCGTTAGGGAGACTGCACCTCCGTCCCCTTCAATTTCACCTAGCTGTTCACTGGAGAAAGGACAAGACGCTAGAAGCGGTCTCGATCCCCATTTCCGAGAAGATGAAGTCATCACTGACTTGGTGGAAGGACAACATCTACCTCAGAGGGGGTCTGCCCCTGGCTGTTCAGACCCCCAACCACGTTCTCTTCTCGGACGCATCGGACACGGGCTGGGGTGCGACATTAGACGGTCGGGAATGCTCGGGCACTTGGAACTCGGATCAAAGAACGTTACATATCAACTGCAAGGAGCTACTGGCAGTTCATCTGGCCTTGAAAAGCTTCAAGTCCCTCCTTCTAGGCAAGGTGGTGGAGGTGAACTCAGACAACACCACGGCCTTGGCGTACATCTCCAAGCAAGGAGGGACCCATTCTATGACGTTGTACGAGATCGCAAGGGACCTCCTCACCTGGTCAAGAGATCTAAACCTGTCTCTAGTAACGAGGTTCATTCAAGGCAACATGAATGTCATGGCGGACCGCCTCAGTCGGAAGGGTCAAATCATCCCAACAGAATGGACCCTACACAAGAATGTGTGCAAGAGACTATGGGCCACATGGGGCCAACCTACCATAGATCTCTTTGCAACCTCGATGACCAAGAGGCTCCCAAATTATTGCTCGCCAATCCCGGACCCAGCAGCAGTTCTTATAGATGCTTTTCTACTGGATTGGTCCCATCTAGACCTTTATGCATTCCCCCCGTTCAAGATTGTCAACAAGGTACTGCAGAAGTTCGCCTCTCACGAAGGGACAAGGTTGACGTTGGTTGCTCCCCTCTGGCCCGCGAGAGAATGGTTCACCGAGGTACTGCAATGGCTGGTGGACGTTCCCAGAACTCTTCCTCTAAGAGTGGACCTTCTACGTCAGCCACACGTAAAGAAGGTACACCCAAGCCTCCACGCTCTTCGTCTGACTGCCTTCAGACTATCGAAAGACTCTCGAGAGCTAGAGGCTTTTCGAAGGAGGCAGCCAGGGCGATTGCTAGAGCAAGGAGGACATCCACTCTTAGAGTCTACCAGTCGAAGTGGGAAGTCTTCCGAAGCTGGTGCAAGTCGGTATCAGTATCCTCAACCAGTACCTCTGTAACCCAAATAGCTGACTTCCTATTATACCTGAGGAAGGAAAGATCTCTTTCAGCTCCCACGATCAAAGGTTACAGAAGCATGTTGGCAGCAGTCTTCCGTCACAGAGGCTTAGATCTTTCCAACAACAAAGATCTACAGGACCTCCTTAAGTCTTTTGAGACCTCGAAAGAGCGTCGTTTGGCCACACCAGGTTGGAATTTAGACGTGGTACTAAGATTCCTTATGTCAGAAAGGTTCGAGCCACTACAATCAGCCTCCTTTAAAGATCTCACTTTAAAGACACTTTTCCTCGTCTGCTTAGCAACAGCTAAAAGAGTCAGTGAGATACACGCCTTCAGCAGGAACATCGGATTTTCATCTGAAACGGCTACATGTTCTTTACAGCTTGGTTTTCTAGCCAAAAACGAGCTACCTTCTCGTCCTTGGCCGAGATCGTTCGATATTCCAAGCCTTTCTAATTTGGTTGGAAATGAACTAGAAAGAGTCTTATGCCCTGTTAGAGCTCTTAAGTTCTATTTAAGACGAACTAAACCTTTAAGAGGACAGTCAGAAGCTTTATGGTGTGCTATTAAGAAACCTTCTTTACCTATGTCAAAGAATGCAGTTTCCTATTATATCAGACTGTTGATACGAGAAGCTCATTCCCATCTGAATGAGGAAGACCATGCTTTGCTGAAGGTAAGGACACATGAAGTTAGAGCTGTCGCAACTTCAGTGGCCTTTAAACAAAACAGATCTCTGCAGAGTATAATGGACGCAACCTATTGGAGAAGCAAGTCAGTGTTCGCGTCTTTTTATCTTAAAGATGTCCAGTCTCTTTACGAGAACTGCTACACCCTGGGACCATTCGTAGCAGCGAGTGCAGTAGTGGGTGAGGGCTCAACCACTACATTCCCCTAATTCCATAACCTTTTTTAATCTTTCTCTTGAAATGTTTTTATTGTTGTTTTTTGGGTTGTCCGGAAGGCTAAGAAGCCTTTCGCATCCTGGTTGATTTGGCGGGTGGTCAAATTCTTTTCTTGAGAAGCGCCTAGATTAGAGGTTTTGATGAGGTCCTTTAGTATGGGTTGCAACCCTTGATACTTCAGCTCCTAGGAGTCGCTCAGCATCCTAAGAGGATCGCGAGGCTCAGTAAGGAAGACGTACTTAAAAAGGCAGAGTAATTGTTCAAGTCGACTTCCTTACCAGGTACTTATTTATTTTATGTTTGTTATTTTGAATAACTGCTAAAATGAAATACAAAATACTTAGCTCATAATAATGTAAACATGTAATGCTGGTCTCTACCCACCCCCCTGGGTGTGAATCAGCTTATATGATCACCGGCTAAGTTTAATATTGAAAAATGTTATTTTTATTAATAAAATAAATTTTTGAATATACTTACCCGGTGATCATATATTAAAGGACCCTCCCTTCCTCCCCAATAGAGACCCAGTGGACCGAGGAGAAAATTGGTTCTTTGTTTACTTGGAGTACTAAGTACCTGCTCGACAGATGGCGCTGTTGATGTACACCCCCACCTGCATAGCGATCGCTGGCGTATTTTGACCGTAGGTTTTTCTGTCGGGCAGCAGAGCTGCAGCTTATATGATCACCGGGTAAGTATATTCAAAAATTTATTTTATTAATAAAAATAACATTTTATATATATATATGTATATTTATTGTGTGTGTTTTGCTATGTAGACTTGCATAGGGATGTTTTAAAGTGTTTGGTTAACAACACTTTGGTTAAATATTTTTACCATCTTATTTCTTTGTATGGAGAGTGAAGATTTTGATGACTTATTAAGCTTTTGTCCTCCCTTCCTTTTTTGTCATTGAGCAAAACAGCCGTAAACAAATTTAGTTTTGGGAACAACTTGATTTAATTCAGACTTTAATTTAGGTGTAGTTTTTAATGAAAAAGAAAATAATGGATTAGATCAGGAATACATAATTTTCATAATTATGCCAAGTAATACAAGTTAATTTCCTAAAATGTTGCCATACATTATTAAGTTGTACAAATTTTATCAGAGAATGGATTAATGTATTAAGTTTTTGTTATCAATTTTGGTTTTGAGAGTTTGGGGCATTTAGTTCATTCTCCTTTAAATCTGTGCTTGTCACATGAATCATCACTGTAGTTAGCTTTCAGGTGTAGCATGCTTTATAATTTTATGTCGTCATTTGTATCCACGTTCTCGTGATTTTCAATTCTGAGTTGGCTACTCTTCTGTTCTAATCCCCTTAATAAATATCAACTTAATTCATTTTCTCCTTTGCTCATTATTTTTCTATCTGATAGATTTTATGTTAATTTTTTCTGGCATTTCCTGTCTTAACTCAAAACTGATTTACTGCACTCCTTTTATATACATTGCATATTTCTCTAATACCTGTCTCGTCACATTTCCACAGAGAACTTCTAATTGGTCTTCCATGATCTCCTTTATAATTTTTTGCTTCAGCCTGTATTTTATTTTCAAATAGCATTATTTCATTTATTGCATCCTGTTGGAAATGGGCCATGTTGCTACAAATGTAATTTTTTTAAATTTTTATTTTGGGGTCGTCACTGTTTTGCACATTTTGTTTAGCTTCAGATTATTTTGTCTTATCTTCATTTGCCCTTTTTTTGTGGAATATTAGAAAGAAGTTTGTTGACTAGCAGTGGATTAGTAATAGGAAACCTTCCATAAATTAATCTTTTATGCACTACCACTGCTCTATTATGTTGCATAGGTCTACTATGTCACAGGCCACAAGATAACAATACATTACCAAGGTAATGTACTTTACCTTTCATCCTAACTATGGACCATGTAGAAGCATGAAACTAGGGTGTGTGTAAGTAAATATGACAGATGTTCGTCCTATCCTAATTGGAGCATGTATCTTACTCTGGTTTATTCCTATGCTGACACAAATATCCAAGTCATTTAAATGGGTTACTGCCAGTATTGTTTTTTGGTCCACTACTCTCCTGGTCCTCTATCTAAGGTCTAGACATCTACATTCACCACGCATACCCTTATAGTACTTATTGCTCGTGCCTTATGGGTTTATTTATTATTCACTGTCACTTGTGTTGCTATCATTATCTGTTAGTTACAAGTGAGTGCAATTATGAATAGTAATCCCAATAATGAGCCTCCTCACATGGACTGGCTGTGATGGACGATCCTGTAGCACCTTCATTAGTCATGTAGATGTTGATCTGCAGCCTGTTTGCCCATCTTGCCATGGCAGATGTATGTTCAATGGAATCACCATGGAAGTACTGTACAGTAGGGTGTGGCCGTCCTCCAAGTGAGAGAGATTGTTCTCGTCGTAAGAAAGTAAGCGAGATCGCTCTCCTTCCTCGGCTTCTTCCACTTCTTCCAGCAACGGTAAGAAATGAAAGTTCATTTCAGCGCGAAATTTATTCCCCTAGCGATTCGTACGTGTCAGGAACCTGCAGAGGCTCCAGTCACGGATGACGACGGCCATGATTTTGTTAATGTATTATCGCCCAGTATTAATAATGTACAGTATGAGCTCGAGCTGGTACTTGTAGCGTATCTTTTGGCTACGGCCGCTGCGCCTCCTGAGCCAGATCCAATCTCTGTACCCACAGTCCCTGATTATCCTATTATAAATATCTCTCCCTTTACTCCCTCGAGTATTTTGAGCGATGAAGCTTTAATGGTCGATTTTTCCAGAGAAGACCTTTCTGCTCCAATCTGTGCGTTGAAAGTCTCTGTTTTCCCATTTGTGGAACCATAGAGTTGAGCCGGCCATTTTCCCTCGTACTGAGGCAGCCTTGTTGAAAGACCTTTATTACCAGTCTCTAGCTCATTCCTACGAACCAGGCTTGCCTCGTACACCCATGGGTCCTCGGCATCGATCTCCTCTTAAGAGTTCCCAGGACTTGCTCCAAGACTCTTCATCCCTTTATTACAAGGATGGTAGGACCGCTTCGACTGTGCCCACACCCCCAAGACTTGGCAGTGCCAAGCTGCTGTAAGCAATTGTCTTCTTTTCCTTCTAAGCCTACTAGTACTAAGAAGTGGTGTGACAAAACCCTCATTAATTCCCCGACTATTGTCTCTTCACGGTTCAGCCAGGTTGAACGTTCAGCATGCCAAGTCTGTACATGCCGCTGTTGCTACGCGTGATGTCACCCCACGCGCTACCATTCCTATGCGTGATGAAATTCCTCTGCGGGTTGGTCAGGGCAACATGTCCACATGAGTTGTCATGCCCACTTTGAGGCCACACGCCGCCATTTTGACACGCGAGGATATTCCTCCGCAAAGCAGCCAGAAACTGATTAGCACTTTTCAAGTCTCTTTACGAACGGCACACCCTAGGGGACATGTTACATTGGCGCCTCATTATTATAAAGTTCCCAGGAGTTTTATAAACATCCTGCTAGATATCCCGCTTTCAAAGCCACATGATATGCAGATAGCAAACCCATTGCTTTACCTGAACAATTGCACTAGTTTCTGGCCTAATGTTCATAATACTTCTAATGCTGCATGTTCTTCTGAACGGCGTAATATTATCTCAGACGAACCTTATCAGGTACTGGGAGTGGAAAAGGTGCCAGAAGGTTTTCCCCATGAGGTACACCACGATCTGATGCAGATGATGTCAATTTTGTTAAGTGTCATGGGCAAGGCCTGCGTTATTGGCACTCCAGATGGCAATTCACGAAGATGATAATTTCCTCGTAGCTCTCGAGTTCAGAAAAGGAATTAAATACTTCTGCTGTTCTCTCTGCTGCTAGAGGCGAAAACACTTATAACAAGAGTGATCTGGACTCCATCCTTTTTTTCTCTGCCTCTTATTCCCACTACAATATGAATGTGGCAAGGGAAAGGGAGGACGTCCGAGGAAAAGTTAAGAATCATTCTATAACAATCAGTTATTCTGAAAGTAGTCACTACTTGTCCATGATATTTTCACTAGTGATGACTCTAGAGAACCTTGCTGTGAGTGCGATCACCAGCTCGGCTGATGTGGCCCCTCTTGAGGTCCCAATGTCAGGTTCAAAAGCATTGCAATTTATTAAGGTCGTGAGTCGTCCTTTCTTTGGATAGCTTAGATGAGCCTCCTCACTCACAAACCGTTAACAGATGGTGTTCTATATTCCTGCAATCACAAGGTCCTTGGCATAGGTCTGATTTGGCACTTTCTAATCAAACTATAGACATGCTAGATTTGTATAACACCCAAGTCTCGGTGCCTGAAAGTTCCTGTATTGCCAGCAGGTTCTCAAAGTTACTGGCCTTGGCCCTTTCTGGCTAGAGAAGGTTATATGTTCACTTGAGCACTTTTCAGAGCCCACTCAATATTGACACACTTTGCTAACCTGGTACTGTCCATACCGATTGATAGACTATCCAACCTCCCCTCCATCTTCTCAGGTCCCAAAATGGCAAACATGGAGGTAGTAACTCTGCCCGTGGTCCAAGCCTGTTCGTGGCTCAACCACAGGTCTGGAGTGGTGTCCCGCTATCCGGTCACAAAAAACCTTATAGATGAACATACTCTTAAACAGTTTGAGGACCTGTCACAATAGTGCCCAAAGCCCTAGAATTCCTGCTCTGCCAACTGGCATTAGAAATACACAATCTCCCTCTCAGTAGGGTTTATCCGTGGGAAGGGGGACGTCATTGCCAACCATCTGAGTTGATGAGAGATGGCAGTTGGTCCAGAATGGTCTTTACTTCCTCTAGTAGCGAAGAGACTTTTGACTTTGTGGGGTTTCCCATCTCTGGACATGTTCACCACTCGCATGAATCACAAACTCCGTTGTATTGCTCACAGGTTCCAAACCAAGCTTCAATAATGGAAGATGCCTTCCAGCACCATGGGATGGACTAAACTTTTATGCGTTCCCGCCATTTTCTCTGATTTGTCAGATCCTGAACAGAGTTAGAACATCCAAGGGAGACAGAGTAATGCTAGTAGCTCCAAAGTGGCCAACATCGGAGTGGTATCCAGACCTGCTGGTACTTCTCACGGAGGATCCAATAGAACTTCCAGAATGGCCAGACTTCTTATGTCAACCGCACATAAGAAAGTTCCACGAAGCAGTGTATTGCCTGTCACTTCATGGCTGGAGACTATCCAGCATCTCTTTCCGAAAGAAAGGCTTTTTGGGACCAACTACGAAAAACCTTTCCGGATGTCCCCGAAAGTTGTCCGCAGCAGTCTACGAGGCCAAGTGAAAAATCTTCTGTGATTGGTGTCATAGGGGAATATTGCTCCACTTGAGCCCACCATTCCCCTGAGTGCCGACTTTTTGGTGTTCCTGAGGAACGAGAAATCCATTTCAGTCACTGCGGGAAGAGCCCTAGATCAAGTTTTCAAACTGAAAGGGCTTGATCTCTCTTCTTCATGGGAACTCAGCTCTCATTAGGAGTTTCAAGCAGACTTGTCCTCTGCGAGAACTCAAACCCCCTTCCTGGGTGGTGACAAAGGTTCTCGGGTCTTTGAAGAAAGCCCACTACAAAACAATGAATAAAGTTTTAGAGAGGGACCTTACTCGAAAGATCATCTTTCTCCTTAACTTAGCTTCAGCCAAGAGAGTATGAACTATATGGTCTGTCTTATCTTATGTCACATTCCTGAGGAAGGAAAGAATGATCCTTGTCATTTGTTACTGAATTTGTGACTAACCCAAAATCCGATTGAAAACTATATCAGATATGACTTTCATGATCTTGTCTCTCAAAGAGGTAACTGATGACCTGTGTGACATTTTACTGTCGTGAGAGAAATCCGAAAATATTGAAAGAAAACGGTGTATCTTAGGCCCAAAATTTCCATTTTGTTTTTGAGCACAGGTCACCCAAAAAGAAAGTAACCAAAAACACAATATCCTTTTAGTTAAGAAAAACAATCCTGAAGGCTTGTAAGTCCTCATAGGAAGCATCGCCAGACCCTCCCCCCAAGAACATATGATATCTCTGGTCTTTCTAGAACCCTAGCATTCTGCAAAAACCACTCGGTAGCTCAAGTCCTCAATGCTGGCGAATAGAAGAGATAAAACCCTTTAACAGACTATTACCTTATAGATTGTACTCGTATGTCCTGAACACTCTTTAGGCCCTATTGTTGCAGCACAATAATCTGGTCTAATCTTACGCATTTATAGGATGCTTAAATACTTTTATCAAAGGCATCACTTATTCTCTGCATTGTAAGGGCATGTATAGTAATGCGGATTAAGGCGGACGGTGATCACAGATGGACCTGAAATCTTCACTTGTAATTCATCCTAATACAAATAAGAATGCCGTATTTTTTTCAGTTATCTTTGATTATTTATCGGATATATTCTTTGTGAGGTCCTTTGCGTCTCTAGGAGGTGGTGGTGATGATGATGATATTCTTTGACTTAATGTTTGTTTAGCTTCGCCCCTGGCACAACTTTGGGGCCCTTCCTCTTTACGAGCTGGCTATACAGTTCCAATTTAATTAACTTCTGACATTTTGCTCTTACTTATAAGTAATTGTATCTATCAGAGAGGAAAAGCATACCTCTTAATGGAGGCTTTCCCCCCCTTCTAAGGAAGACTCCTGTTTAAATAACTTGGAAGTTTGTATCCTCATAGGAATAAATTACACATTTTAAAAATAATTTAATCAAAGGTTCTGCCTCAACCGCCCGACAAGTCTTTACACAGAAGAAAGTATTATGATGCAGTCAAATCTTTCTTTTGATTGTCTGGTCATAGGAAAGGAGACTAGGTGTAACCTATTTTGTATAGCTAGGAAAAATAAAAATTTTAAAAATTTGTAGCTTTTTTTTTTTTTTTTTGGTTGGCATAAATGTTAAAGTGAAGTTCTGTTGCAAAGAACTTGTATGTTACAGGTGGATTTGGAATACAGTAGAAACTTGAACCTCACCTTCAGTGAATCGTGATTTACATAGCATTCCATGTTTTAGAAGTTGGTCCAGATTACCCTTCTTCCATTCTTGTGCAGTAGAATATTGTAAATACAGTATTATTATTATTATTATTATTATTATTATTACTAGCCAAGCTACAACCCTAGTTGGAAAAGCAAGATGCTATAAGCCCAAGGGCTCCAATAGGGAAAAATAGCCCAGTGAGGAAAGGAAATAAGGAAATAAATAAATGATGAGAATAAATTAACAATATATCATTCTAAAAACAATAACAGCGTCAAAATAGATATGTCCTATATAAACTATTAACGTCAAAAACAGATGTCATATATAAACTATAAAAAGACTCGTGTCAGCTTGGTCAACATAAAAATATTTGCTCCAACTTTGAACTTTCTAAGTTCTACTGATTCAACTACCTGATTAGGAAGATCATTCCACAACTTGGTAACAGCTGGAATAAAACTTCTAGAATACTGTGTAGTATTGAGCCTTATGATGGAGAAGGCCTGGCTATTAAAATTAACTGCCTGCCTAGTATTACGAACAGGATAGAATTGTCCGGGGAGATCTGAATGTAAAGGATGGCCAGAGTTATGAAAAATCTTATGCAACATGCATAATGAACTAATTGAACGACGGTGCTAAAGATTAATATCTAGATCAGGAATAAGAAATAAATTTAATAGACTGTAAGTTTCTGTCCAACAAATTAGGATGAGAATCAGCAGCTGAACACCAGACAGGAGAACAATACTCAAAACAAGGTAGAATGAAAGAATTAAAACACTTCTTCAGAATAGATTGATCACCGAAAATCTTGTAAGACTTTCTCAATAAGCCAATTTTTTTGTGCAATTGAAGAAGACACAGACCTAATGTGTTTCTCAAAAGTAAATTTGCTGTTGAGAATCACACCTAAAATTTTAAGTCATACAAATTTAAAGAAACTTTATCAATACTGAGATCCAGATGTTGAGGAGCCACCGTCCTTGACCTACTTACAATCATACTTTGAGTTTTGTTAGGATTCAACTTCATACCCCATAATTTGCACCATGCACTAATTTTAGCTAAATTTCTATTAAGGGATTCACCAATCCCAGATCTACATACAGGGGATGGAATTGATGCAAAGAGAGTAGCATCATCTGCATATGCAACCAGCTTGTTTTCTAGGCCAAACCACATGTCATGTGTATATAGTATGAAAAGTAATGGGCCAAGAACGCTACCCTGTGGAACACCGGATATCACATTCCTATACTCACTATGGTGCCCATCAACAACAACTCTTTGAGATCTATTACTTAAAAAATCAATAATAATGCTAAGAAACGACCCACCCACTCCCAACTGTTTGAGTTTGAAAACAAGGGCCTCATGATTAACACGGTCAAAGGCAGCACTAAAATCAAGGCCAATCATACGAACTTTCTGACCACAATCAAGGAATTTCTGTACAGCATTGGAGATTGTAAGAAGGGCATCACATGCTCCAAGGCCTTTACGAAAACCAAATTGCAAGCTAGGGAGTAGATGATTACCTTCAGCAAACCTATTAAGACGTTTTGCCAGAAGACGTTCAAAAACTTTAGATAATATGGGAGTTATGGAAATTGGGTGGTAATCAGTGGGACTTGAGCAAACACAAACACATTTACATAGAGGAGTAACATTACCAATTCTCCAACAAGTGCTAAAAGCTCCTCTTCTTGCTAACTTGCACAAAATAACAGATAACTTTGGAGCTAAGAAATCTGCTGTCTTTATAAAAAACAAAGGAAAAATACCATTTGGTTCTACATCTCCATAAGTATCAAGGTCCATCAACAGAGCTTTAATCTCACTAGATCGAAAAGCTAAACTAGTTACCTGTAGTTAAGCCTCAGGAAAACAGGAATGAGGAAGTTCAAGTTTTTCATTACTCTGTTTACTGTCAAAAAAATCAGCCAAAAGGGTTGCCTTTTCCTTTGGACAGTGAGTGACTGAGCCATCTGGTTTAAGTAAAGGAGGAACTGTTGCATCTACACCAAATAGTGCAGTTTTCAATATTAAACTTACCCGATAATCATGTAGCTGTCAACTCCGTTGCCCGACAGAATTCTATGGAGGGATACGCCAGCTATCACAATACTAGAAGGGGGTGTATTTACCAGCGCCACCTGTGGCCAGGTACTCAAGTACTTCTTGTTGACACCTCCTCAATTATTCCTCTGTCGTGCTTCTGGCAAGACGTTCTGGGATACGCTTATGTTCTTGGAGTATTTTCACGACTTTGGTGAAGTATTTCTCTTTGATTTCGGCTGTCGCTTTACTGGAAACTTCTATATTAGCTTAGTTAGCTTTTGGAATTAATTTGATTAATTTTGGTGACGAGAGAGCTCTCGTTCACTTTTCAATGGCCGACCCTTCCCTTAGACGGAAGTGTTGGTGTCTAAGAGAGTATAGACTCTCTTTCTTAATTTTGCTTAACAAAAGTTATAGATTTATTTTATATCTCTCCGCCTCTTATAGGCCTCTTCGATTAACTTCCTTTTATTATAAACTCATTAAAATTAATTTTTATATTTGTTTATATTCGACCTTCCTAATAGTAGGCGGTCTTTTACCGAAGTTAATAAACTTTGAGCCCGTCATTTCGGTTTTACCTGTTAACATATTATGCTATTTCCGCCACAGAGTTTGAAAGATTTTCTTTGACAGTCTCGTACTGTTTTCAAAGCTGAACTAACGTTTTGTTTTGTCTCTGCAGTTGTTGACGTTCAGAACGTTCAACTTGCACTCTATCGTTACGATAGAGAAAGAATGTTCACGGTTTCACGTTGCAGTAAGAGTAACCGTGTCTAGCGTTTTGTTTATTCTTTCTTAACTTAATGGTTTTGATCCTAATAAAGGAACTTTTCAGTTTTTTTCCTTTAACAATAATATGTTTTAACGATATATATGATTGGGCTCTTCTCTCAGGTTCTAAGTCAAGAGAGAGAGAGAGAGAGAGAGAGAGATAGAGACGGAGGGAGAAAGAGGATAAACGTTTCATTCAAGCCTGCCAGGCGTACGAGTAACGTCGTTATCGTTTTTTTTTTTGCTCTTCTCCCTAGTCTCTTTAGGGGAAGATACTAAACGTTTCTAGAGTGATCTAGTGTTTAGTCTCTTTCCAACCACTGAATTATCTTTCATTAGATTTTTCTGTTACATTGTAATTCTGTTTTCGCAATTACTAACTTTGAGAAAGGATAGAATTGCGTATTTCAGGTACAAACCACTTAAAGTTTCGAGTTCAGTGAAATAAGTGCAAACAGAAATCAAAGTGATAAGTGATTAGTGCGTGAGGGTACTTTTGTGCGCGCCAGTCGTCCTCCCAGTCCGGGACCTCTTGCAAGCTCCCAAGCCCAGGGGAGAAGCAATGTCGAAGGGCATAAGGGTTCAGCAGGCCTTGATCGGCGCACAGAAGTATTCTCGGTGGTTGTGGGCGTGTCTTACCGAGACCGTCACTCCCACCCGCAGACGATTGAGCCCTTATTTTGCTCGTCTGCAGAAGAGATTAGGGGAGAAAATAAAGGCAGAGTAACACTGGTCTCAGGTCTCAAGACTTCTTAAACGTTAAGTCCAGACCTATGCCAGACGTACGAAGTTAAAGTTCACAACCCGAATGCAGTCATTGGGTTAGCTCTGACTCTCCTCAGTCATCAGTTGATTACACTCCGCCTAAGAGGAGTAAGGTTCTGCCACAACAGATCTCTGCTGTTAAGGCTTTACCTCAGCAGAACTTAGTGTCTGCCGACCCCAAGTTAACTCTACTGCAGTCCACAACTTTCGGTCTTGATGCGTGAGTGTCGGGCTGAGAGTGTTGCACCTCCTCCTCCGCCTACACTCCCTCCACCTGTTCTCGCTCCACCTGTGCTCGCCCAGCCTGCACCTGCTCCGCCTGTGCTCGCCCAGCCTGCACCTGCTCCGCCTGGTCGCAGCACCATCTGCCAGGCGTACGATGTTGTGAACTCTACTACAGTCCATGCAAGCACAGCTTTCGGACTTGATGAGTGAGTGTCGGGCTGAGAGTGTTGCTCCTCCGCCTCCGCCTACACTCCCTCCTCCTACACTCGCTCCGCCTGATCACAGTACCATCTGCCAGGCGTACGATGTTGTGGACTCTACTACAGTCCATGCAAGCACAGCTTTCGGACTTGATGAGTGAGTGTCGGGCTGAGAGTGTTGCTCCTCCGCCTCCGCCTACACTCCCTCCTCCTACACTCGCTCCGCCTGATCACAACTGCCAGGCGTATGATGTTGTGGACTCTACTACAGTCCATGCAAGCACAGCTTTCGGACTTGATGCGTGAGTGTCGGGCTGAGAGTGTTGCTCCTCCGCCTCCGCCTACACTCCCTCCACCTACACTCGCTCCGCCTGATCGCAGTACCACCTGCCAGCAGTTCCACCTGCCAGGCGTACGATGTTGAGACACGTGCTGAGTTTGCTGTTCCCTGTGGTGTTCAGCCTCCGCCTTTCTTAAGGCAACCTTTACATTGGGATCAGGAGGATTATACCTCTCTTCCTCCGCCTCCACTTGCTGCTCCACCAGTGATGCAACACTCGGTTGAGGTACAACAACCTCTCCCGTCCATGAGTCAGTTTCCTCAGCTCTTGCTGCAGCGAGCTCAACCCTCCATAAGGCAAGCACCACAACATCTTAGCCTTGCGCCTCAGGAGCCTCAGCTTGCGAGACATTTACCTTGTTCTGCGCAGCCTCTTCCTCATCGCGCTCCGCTCACACCACAGGAACTGGAACTTGCTACTCCGCTTCCGCCAACCGCTCAGCAAGCGCAACCCTTGGGTTCAACCACTCATGCTAGGAGTCAGCCTCCTCCACCCATGCGCCTTCCTTCTGCTTGTCTTTTATTCAGCCTTTGCAGACTGAGCCTCAGGTGTTCCCTCATCGGAGTCTTGAAGAGGAAACCACACTATTGTTGTTCCAGCTCGTTCTGACTCTGCTGTTCAGCATACCATGGTTTAAACCCCATGCAAGCATGCATAAAGCACTCTAGCACTGGTCATGGAATTTCTGAGAAATGTTAAACGCCATGCACACGCTCTGCTTTCCTTTCAGCAGGCTCTGCTTACTACATGCTCAGCATTCAGCATGCTCTGCATTCAGCATGCTCTGCATACAACATGCTCTACATACAGCATGCTCTGCATACAGCATACTCTGCATACATCATGCTCTGCATACCTTACCGCATGCTTCTCAACACATCTTGGGTTGTTGCCAACTCACTAGACTGTCAAGCAGTTTCATAACGTTGCCTTCTAGTCTGCTGCTTTGCACCAGTGAACCCTCACTCAGAGAACTTAGCTTTTCTAGGATAAGGTCCCTGTAGATGAGAAAGTTCTTTTCTCCCTCCTTCTGATATTCCCTTGAGGACTCTGTCATTTGGAGGGAGCCTTTAGCTGCATAACCTCTTATGGACTTTTATTTAAGCATAACATGCTTACAGGGAAGGTAATGGTTACACTTCAGCCGCTAATCCCGTCTGTTACCACACCTGCTCCCATAGACCTTGAGCTGTGTTGCATGACATGCAGTCCAAGCTTAGTCCTTGTTAGAGGATTTTTTGTTTACGGAGTCAATGTGTCACGGGGAAGACGTTCAACAACCAACAGAAGGGACTTGTTGTGACGCAGTGCGGCAACCTCAGCAACCCGTTAAGGAGTTGTCTGTACGACCCAGACAGTCTAGACAGATTCGGGTTGTCACTGTACTTCCTCGCTTGCCCATGCTTGACAGTTTACAGACTGTGCAGCAGTATCATGATCTTGTGTCCGGCTCCGTCAGACGACTGGCTTTTAAGAGCTCCCTCAAGTCGTCGCTGTCTGGAGATTTTCAAATGGACTATGGATCTGACCAAGGAACTGGGCCTCCTGGTCAATTTTGAGGAGTCTCAGCTCGTTCCATCCCAGACCATTGTCTCCTTGGGTATGGATCTTCAGAGTCGAGCTTTTCAGACTTGTCCGTCGGCCCCATGGATCTTCCAAGCCCTAGAATGCATCCAGAGCATGCTGAGAAGGAACCGATGCTTAGTCAGGCAGTGGATGAGTCTAACAGGGACAATTTCATCGCTGGCCCTGTTCATCGAGTTAGGGAGACTCCACCTCCGCCCCCTTCAGTATCATCTAGCTGCTCACTGGATAAAGGACATGACGCTAGAGACGGGCTCAGTTCCTGTTTCCGAAGAGATGAGGTCTACTCTAACATGGTGGAAGAACAGCATTCTTCTCAAGGAAGGTCTATCTTTGGCTGTTCAGACCTCCGACCACCGTCTCTTCTCGGACGCATCGGACACGGGCTGGGGTGCGACACTGGACGGACAGGAATGCTCGGGAACATGGAATCAGGAGCAAAGGACACTTCACATCTATTGCAAGGAGTTGTTGGCAGTTCATTTGGCCTTGATAAACTTCAAGTCCCTCCAGCTTAACAAGGTGGTGGAGGTGAACTCCGACTACACCACAGCCTTGGCTTACATCTCCAAGCAGGGAGGGACTCATTCGAGGAAGTTGTTCGAGATCGCAAGGGACCTCCTCATTTGGTCAAAAGATCGAAAGCTCACGCTGGTAACGAGGCTCATTCAGGGCGATATGAATGTCATGGCAGATCGCCTCAGCCGGAAAGGTCAGGTCTTCCCCACAGAGTGGACCCTTCACAAGAATGTTTGCAGCAGACTTTGGGCCCTGTGGGGTCAGCCAACCATAGATCTATTCGCTACCTCGATGACCAAGAGGCTCCTCTTGTATTGTTCTCCGATTCCAGACCCAGCAGCAGTTCGCGTGGATGCCTTTCTGCTGGATTGGTCCCATCTCAACCTGTATGCATTCCCGCCGTTCAAGATTGTCAACAGGGTACTTCAGAAGTTCGCCTCTCACAAAGGGACACGGCTGACGTTGGTTGCTCCCCTCTGGCCCGCGAGAGAATGGTTCACTGAGGTACTGCAATGGCTGGTCGACGTTCCCAGGACTCTTCCTCCTAGAGTGGACCTTCTGCGTCAACCTCACGTAAAGAAGGTACACCCAACCTCCACGCTCTTCGTCTGACTGCCTTCAGACTATCGAAAGACTCCCAAGAGCTAGAGGCTTTTCGAAGGAGGCAGCCAGAGCGATTGCCAGAGCAAGGACGACATCCACTCTCAGAGTCTATCAGTCTTAATGGGAAGTCTTCCGAAGCTGGTGCAAGGCCGATGCAGTTTTCCTCAACCAGTACCAATGTAACCCAGATTGCTGACTTCCTGTTACATCTAAGGAACGTAAGATCCCTATCAGCTCCTACGATCAAGGGTTACAGAAGTTTGTTGGCAGCGGTTTTCCGCCACAGAGGCTTGGATCTTTCCTCCAACAAAGATCTACAGGACCTCCTTAGGTCTTTTGAGACCTCAAAGGAACGTCGGTTGTCCACTCCAGGCTGGAATCTAGACGTGGTCCTAAGGTTCCTAATGTCATCAGGATTTGAACCGCTCCAATCAGCCTCTTTTAAGGACCTCACATTAAAAACTCTTTTCCTCGTGTGCTTAGCAACAGGTAAAAGAGTAAGTGAGATCCACGCCTTCAGCAGGAACATAGGTTTCACATCTGAAACGGCTACATGTTCCTTGCAGCTCGGTTTTTTGGCTAAAAACGAGCTTCCTTCCCGTCCTTGGCCTAAGTCGTTCGAGATCCCAAGCCTGTCCAACATGGTGGGGAACGAACTGGAGAGAGTACTTTGCCCAGTTAGAGCTCTTAAGTACTATCTAAGAAGGTCAAAACCATTACGAGGACAATCAGAAGCCTTATGGTGTGCTATCAAGAAGCCTTCTCTACCAATGTCTAAGAACTCAGTTTCTTACTACATCAGGCTTCTGATTAGAGAAGCAAATTCTCATCTGAAGGAAGAAGACCTTGCTTTGCTGAAGGTAAGGACACATGAAGTGAGAGCTGTGGCTACTTCAGTGGCCTTCAAACAGAACCGTTATCTGCAGAGTGTTATGGATGCAACCTATTGGAGAAACAAGTCAGTGTTCGCATCATTCTATCTCAAAGATGTCCAGTCTCTTTACGAGTACTGCTACACCCTGGGTCCATTCGTAGCAACGAATGCAGTAGTAGGCGAGGGCTCAGCCACTACATTCCCATAATCCCATAACTTTTTAACCTTTCTCTTGAATACTTTTTATGGGTTGTACGGTCGGCTAAGAAGCCTTCCACATCCTTGTTGATTTGGCGGGTGGTCAATTCTTTCTTGAGAAGCGCCAAGGTTAAAGGTTGTGATGAGGTCCTTTAGTATGGGTTGCAGCCCTGTATACTTTAGCACCTTTGAGTTGATTCAGCCTCCCAAGAGGAACGCTGCGCTCAGTAAGGAAGACGATCTTATTAAAGGCAGAGTAACGGTTCAAGTCGACTTCCTTACCAGGTACTTATTATTTCATTGTTATTGTGGATAACTGATTATATGAAATATGGGATACTTAGCTATCCTTTAATCTTGTACACTGGTTTTCACCCACCCCCCTGGGTGTGAATCAGCTACATGATTATCGGGTAAGTTTAATATTGAAAAATGTTATTTTTATTAATAAAATAAATTTTTGAATATACTTACCCGATAATCATGATTTAATCGACCCTCCCTTCCTCCCCATAGAGAACCAGTGGACCGAGGAATAATTGAGGAGGTGTCAACAAGAAGTACTTGAGTACCTGGCCACAGGTGGCGCTGGTAAATACACCCCCTTCTAGTATTGTGATAGCTGGCGTATCCCTCCATAGAATTCTGTCGGGCAACGGAGTTGACAGCTACATGATTATCGGGTAAGTATATTCAAAAATTTATTTTATTAATAAAAATAACATATTTAAGGGTAGACCACCATATATGTTCCTGAGTTGTACCAGAAAGGGTTTCTTTTATGGTTAAATTGTACTCTTTTTCAGTTGAGGCATAAACTCTGAGCAAAAGCTCGAAGCTGAGTATAGTTGTTCCAGGTAAAATCTGATCTGTTACCCTTCCAAAGATGATAGGCCTCCTGCTTCTCCAAATAAGCACGTCTACAATCATCATTGAACCACGGTTTGTCCTTCACTCGGTACCTTAGCACACGAGAAGGGATACGCCTATCAATTATGTTGACTAGATTCTCATTCAAAGGGACAACAGGATCTACACTACTATATGATTGTGACCAATTCAAACACAAAAGATCATGCAAAATCCCATACCAGTCTGCTTGGGATTTCATATAAATTTTACAAGAGTATGATATATCAGGGACAGGCTGCTCAGTCTTCACTACTAATGAAATTAAGGCATGATCAGATGTCCCGAGTGGAAAACCAACCTTACTAGTTATAACGCCAGGGGAGTCAGTGTATACGAGGTCCAAGCAGTTACCAGGCCTGTGAGTAGCTTCATTTATGATTTGCTCACAGCCTGATTCAGAGGCAAAGTCTGAAGCTCTTAAGCCATGGCGATTGGTAGGAGAGATAAAACTTAACCACTCCCTATGGTGAGCATTAAAATCACCAACAAAGACAAAGGTAGCCTTTTTATCATCTTCTTGTATCTTAGCCATAGTGGTAAGAAGACAATCAAAGATAGAATCATCCTTGTTTGTTTGAAATGGGGAATGTCTTCAGGGAAAGCTGGAGTGGCTGTTGAATTGTGTAGTGAAGTAGTTAGTGACAGGTGGTAAGCGTGGGTGAGAAGTCCCACTCACTCTCCTGTCAGAAACTCTCCAGCTTTGTCTCTGGTTTGTCTTTGGTCGAAATTTGTATGGATGTGTTGTTGCTTCCTAATCAAAGCTGTTAATTATTTTTCATACTGTATGCTGGATTTGTTTCATCATTATGGAGACAGTTCAGGATGTGCAGTATATAAAAGCTTTGGAAAAGGCGGATAATGTCGCAGGTTTATGCCAAAAACTCCCTTTATTAATCCTCATTCTTTTTTGTGCTGGCTGTAAGTGTCATGATTGTTTGTAACCATTCCCTTGTGCTGAATGTAGATCACAGCCTTCTGTTCAGTGTCAAGTATTTGCAATGATGAAGAAAAGGAAGCCTAAAGACTTTTAGATGTCATCCTTGGCAATGCCCAAGTTGATGCTGAAGAAGCTGTTTAGCTCTTTTGTCTCCATTGAGTTTGCATGCCTCTGAAACTTTCACATATACCCCTCTGAATTGATCTCCTGGAAGTACAAGTCAGGAGACCTTGGATCCACGTTTGCAAGTTTTTCAGGTTTAGGTGGTGAAAATTCTTCTGTAGCCTGCTGATGACCAGTTTGACCTATAGAAGTTGTGACCTTCTGGTCTTTCAGGTAGGCCCTTTGTAATCTTGCTGAAAGAGTGGTAGACAAGGCTGTTTCTCAGGTGACCTCAGTGCCTCGGAGGCTTAAGAAATTGTCCCCATTGGCAGTGAGGCTCAAGGAAATGTCCCCAGTGCCTACCTCTGTGTTGGTGACCTTAGTGTTATTAAGGCCAGTGTCTGTGAGGCATAAGATGTCTCCAGTGCCTGTCTCGCTACAAGTAACCCCAGTGCAAGTGAGGCCGGTGACTATTGGACCTATGAGGGTGTCTCCAGGGCCTGTGAGACCTAAAAGATGTCCCCAGTGGCTGTCCCTGTCCCTGTAACCCCAGGGCTGATGGCTCCATTAGTGATCTAGTTATGCATCTAGGAATGGTGCTGAAAGGTGGAGGGAATCTGGAAAAGGCGCTGGAAGGTGGAGGGCGTGTGGACAAGGCTTTTCTTGTGTTTTCTGTATCTTCATCTATGGCCCCTCCATCCTCTTTGCTTCTTCCAGCTCATCTCTCTCATTTTCAGAATTTAATAATTGTTCAGAATATTCTCTCCATCTCCTCATAATGTCTTTATCCATATACAATATATTTCCATCTATATCCTTTATAACTCCTAGTTGCTCCAAAATGTGTTTTTTTTTTTTTTTCTTATCTAATTGAAGGCATTTAAGGACTGGAAAGTAAGGCATGCACAGTGTACAGAGGAATGGTACAGAGAAGAGGAAAAAGATTCTAGGAGGAAAGTAGGTATAACTATTGGGAGAGGTGAAGAACATTTAAATGAAATACTAGGAACAACAGAAGGAGAAAGTGATATCTAAAATTTTATGCGTGGGTCCTTAATACTGTGTTACAATTGCGACCTCAGCTTCCACTCTCACTCCTGGGCCTAAGGTCAAAAGTGAATAATCTGTGACAGGAGGGTGAGTGGAGCATCCTCCTCACACCACCTTTTGTTACCAACTATGTTGTTAATGATTCATAGCTCCAGTTTGCACTGAAGTCACCTTTTACTTTAAAGAACTAGTTTGAATAGCTAGGAAAAATAATAAATTGCTTTTAAAGTTTATCATGAGAAATTAATAGATAATAAATGATGGGTTTGAAACTATGTCCCATTGTTTACAAAGAAAGATGCCTTGAAACAGTTGTTGGTTATATTCAGAATTTTTTTTTCTTTTCAGGTTTGCACCAACATCTTTTTCATCATGGCAGAAGGATCTTCACGAATGACTGAGGGGATGCTTTCCTTGTCTTGGAACAATCACAGTGCGGCCTTCACACAGACGCTTGCTACTTTAAGAGAAAAGGTGAGTTGCAGCCTTCATCACATTTTAATAGTCTGGTTTGTAATCCCTTTTTTTTTTTTTGCTTTTTTCACTGATTGTTGCATGTTTTTTTTTATCATTTGCTCTCACACAGACACAAATCTTCATCTTTTACATAGGAGAATGATAACAGCAAAGCTGGAATAGGAAAGTTAAAGATTAAAACGACAATTAGCCACTAGCTCTCAGTGGGAGGATACCTACATCCAATTGGAGGAAGTAGTTGTACTAGAAGTTGGAAAGATGGAGCGTGGATGTCCTTCAATCCTGGTACCTCTCATTCTTCAGCTCTACCCCTCCCCTGATTTCACCCCCCAGCAACCTAGTCATGCTATCACCAGGGATCGGGAAAGGATTTGGCCCTTCAGGCACAAGCCCAGGCTATTATTGTTGTTATTATTATTACAAGCCAAGCTATAACTCTAGTTGGAAAAGCAAGATGCTATAAGCCCAAGGGCTCCAACAGAGAAAAATAGCCCAGTGAGGAAAGGAAATAAACTACAAGAGAAATAATAAACTATCAAAGTAAAATATTTTAAAAATAGTAACTTTAAATTACATCTTTTATATATAAACTGAAAACTTCAAAACAAACAAGAGGAAGAGAATTAAGTTAGAACAGCATGCCCGAGTAGTACCCTCAAGCAAGAGAACTCCTAATTAAAGATAGTGGAAGGCCATGGTACAGAGGCTATGGCACTACCCAAGACTAGAGAACAATGATTTGATTTTAGTGTCCTTCTCCTAGAAGAGCTGCTTACCATAGCTAGAGTCTCTTCTACCCTTACCGAGAGGAGAGTAGCAACTGAACAATTACTGTACATTGCAGTAGTTAACCCCATGTGCAAGGAATTGTTTGGTATTTTCAGTGTTTTCTGGTGTGTGAGGACAGGAGAATGTGGAATGAATAGGCCAGACTATTCGGTGTGTGTAGGCAAAGACAGTGAGCCGTAACCAGAGAGAGGGGTCCAATGTAATACTGTCTGGCCAGTCAAAGGGCCCAATAACTCAAGCGTAGTATCTCATTAGGTGGCTGGTGCCCTGGCAAACTTACTACCTACTATGCTGAAAAAGGGTGTTTGCCAAGAGGTCAACGATGACTCCCCAGGCTTCTTCAGTCAACTTGTTGAGAGGGCGTCTGGAGATTGGAGACGGTCATCAACCTCTCGGCCTTGATTTTGTACTGTAGACTCTGTTCAAGATGGAATCTGCAGCCATGGTGAAGCAAGCAATCAGGCCTTTTGATTTCTTGGTGACGATCCACTTGAAGGATGCATACTTACAGATCCTGATCCATTCCTGTTCTGGGGGATACTTTATCTACTCATAGCCAACAAATTGTACCAATTAAAGGTACAGTACTTTTCTTCAACCTTTTGACAGTGCCTCAAGTATCCACAAGGATCTTCACTCAAATTTCGGCATAAGCTGATGCCAAAGGCATTAGTCCTTTTCGATACCTAATCGTGGCAAACTCCTAGGGAACCCTTCTCCACCTAGACACTCCTTTCATTTTGTCATGATCTAAAGATCCTGGTGATTCGAAAGAAGTCTGTATTAGTGCTCGTGTAAAGACTCGCTTATCTCGGAATGGACATAGGCACAGCCCCCCTAAAGGTCTTCCCATTTCAGGACAGAGAATCTTGCCTGAGAAAAGTAGCACTCCCCCTTCCTTCAACAGCCCTAGCTCCCAGCACATCGGTGACAGAAGCTACTAGAACATCTAACATTCTTTTCCTTTGTCTTCCATTCTCAGTATTGCTAATGTTTCTTTAACTCTATATGACTTTTAAAATGTTAGGTGTGATTCTCAATAGCAAAGTTACTTTTGAGAAGCACATTAAGTCTGTCCCTTCTTCAATTGCACTAAAAATTAGCTTACCGAGAGTTTTTAAGATTTTCGGTGATCTATCTATTTTGAAGAAGCGTTTTAGTTCTTTCATTCTACTTAGCTTAGAGTATTCTTCTCATGTCTGGTCTTCAGCTGCTGATTCTCATCTTGATTTTGTTGGACAGGAACTTACTGTCTGTTAAATTTCTTTTTCCCGATCTAGATATTAATCTCTGGCACAGTTGCTCAATTAGTTTATGCCTGTTTCCGCATCCCAATGGGTACATTATCTTGGGATAAGTTTCCAGCTAGCTTGAATGGGGACTTCCTCCCGTCTAAGGATGAGTCTCCTATGTAAAGGACAAGGGTTTGTAACGGTTGAATCAAATAACAAATTTTGAAGGAATTTGTATTTTACCGAACTAGACAAACTTGAGTCCTTTACTTACACATTCCCACCATCGCCAACTCCCTAGAAAGTCCCAGCTGGCATCAAAGTGGTTTGTCAGTGAGCCAGCGATGGGGTCAGTGCTTCCCTGCTACTGGTCGGTTATTTGCACCTCATAATTACTAACTACTGTATTCCAGCCTCACGTATCATTCTCCTATATAAAGGCCTCAGGTTTATATAGTTAGGAAAAATACAAGTGTTCCAGCTCTATATAAATACCATTTAACTCTTTATAGTTGAGATATATTTTGTCGGCAGCAGAAACCAGCCGTAAGACTTTTAGCGAGGTGTAGCTACCCCCGGTTGTAGGCTGAGCACCCTTCACAGTTAACAATACGTCGCTTTTCATTTCAGCTCGGTAAAGAACTAACATGCTGTCATTCTCTCCCACAAAATGATTTACCCTGTAACAATTAAAAACTTAACTGGTGTAAAACTTAAAACTTTCCCTTCTTTTATAGTGTGTGCATTTGAGGATCTAGAATGCGGGTTTGTCCTGGCATAAAGGGGGTCATTAGGGCACCTTTATTTCAGCTGTGGAGACAGATCCTCAGCCCGTGTCCTGCGTGCACGGGTCACACCTGTTTGCAGGCATCTCCATGTGATGAGTGTTGGGAGTGGCCTCCTTTCCAGTGGCAGCAATACAGTAGCTGGCAGAAGAAGGCAAAGAGGGATGCTTCTCCTATAAGTTCATCCTTGAAGGCTAAGGAAACTCGGTCTTGATTCGGTTGGCTTGTTCCAGTCATTCTGACTGCCCAGGTTTCCTCTTGGGATTGGTCAAGTAGGAGTGGGGGGCCCTTTGACCCCCCCGGACAACCTTACAGTTCTGAAGATTCCTTTGCTTCCCCTAGAGAAGGACTGCAGACTTCGGCCACAGGGGAGTTGGCTCTGGCCATCCTTGGGGCTTGCAGGTTCTCCCTCCAAGGAATGGCTGCTTGAGGTCCTTCGGTTGGGGGGACAGCGGGAGTACATAGCTGCCTCACCAGGTGTTGATTTCGATCTTTTCCCCCCGAGGCAATGGAGGTCATGTACCGAAAGATTCTCGTGTCAATGGCTGTAGATACCTCAGCCTCTGCTCGACCACCTGCAGGGTGGTCCGTGCCAGCGCTCGCCTTGCTATCAGGTGGTACAACAATCAAGTTCTCTGGGCAACGGCATCAATGACCTTAGATGTCACGATGCCTGAAAACTTTAAATCAATCAATCTCGGGCAATGCTGCTGTGGTAGCATTGCCCATTCCATCTTTCCACGCTTACTGCGGTATGTGACAAGAACATAATGGCTCGTGATTGACAGGGTGACCGTACCCCCTTTCCTAGGGAAGCAGAGCATGAAGAAGGGCATGACTGTCCGTCTTATCGTTCTCTTCTATTCCTAGGCAGTCCACCTACGTCTAGGAAACACACTCGTGGCGTTCCTTCAAATGCTGTCACATTTCCGAAGGACGCAGCACCATGGTTTGTCGACCTGGTGCAGGCAGTACGGCAAGCTTTCTCAGGACCGATCCACAGTCCTCCAGAAGTTCCCTGCCCCGATCCTCAGACCATCCCTCTGGAGATTTCAAGCTCCTAAGGGAGGAGCAGCCCTTCGATTTACCCAGGGTGCAATAGCTCTGCAGCTAAGCAGATTCCTCCTCCTTCGGTGCCCTACCTTCCTTACCCTCGGCTGTCTTCCAGGTACCAGCATTACCCTGGGTGGGAAAGGCTGAATATAATAACCATCAAACCACAGAAGAAGAAACCTCACCAAGCAATTACTGTCCTACTCCTCCAAGGGTCTCCATCCATCCTAGTAACAGCAGAAGTTCAAGATCTCCAAGGGATATCTTGTTTACTGACAACTATTGGCTCTTGCCTATAGACTGAGGTCGACTGGAACTGGTCACCCCAGGGGCAGAGATTCCAGCTCATCCTCCCGTGCCCTCCAAGGTCATAAGGTCCAAGGAACCAGCGAGGAAGAAAATATTTCTCTCCTTGCAGACTTTTAACATCTGCCTATGGGAGCAGAAGGATGCGAAGACCATTCCGAAGAACTGGGGCTTGACATCTGAGTAGCCAGATCCGAGGAGAGGTCTGTCGGATTACAGGTTTGTCTTCGTAAGACCGAAGCACAAAGCCTCCCTCCAAGGTTTCACGCCTCTCTATGGAGAATAGATGACAACCTTGACCCACATCCTATGGGTGAGATCTCTGGGGAGAAAGACCCATCCGATGACGGCTCGGAACACTGATGTAATGCTGTCTGCGTTTGCCAGCCCGAAGATCTACCCGTTGGAGCTGAAGGACTCTGATTGCGTCTTTCTGAGGGGGTTGCGTGCATCTAGAACGTCAACTTCTTGGCTGATGTAGAAAAAGTTCCAGCTGGGGGAAAGGACACGGTCCTGAACCTTTTCTATTTCACTCCCAGGCCGCAAAGACTTAAGGTAGAGGAGTCAAGGGTGCTAAGAAAAGAGGGCTTAAGCCAGGTCTGTGAGCTTATCTTATTTTGCTTCCTCTGCCTTATGTATGGCAGAGGAAGTACTACGAGATTGTAGATAATGATCTGTTGCCTCTTCTGCTAGATCCAGCTATCCTGGCTTTCACAAAGAATGTGTCCCTGGATAAGCTTACTTCCTTGTTGGTGGCTTTTTTAGCGACTGATGCCTCAAACGTGGAGCCAGTTGCCGTTTTCTTTGAAATCATGGTTGGATTACTGGTTGGGGTCGATGGGGCACCTCTTTAAGAACGAGAATTTTTGCAACAACCAGAAGGCAATGTCTGCTCTCCTTTTTTCAGTTGCCAGTGCTGTGGAGTTCCTTACAATGTCCTCAACCAGTCTATCAACTGGGTTTTAAGACAAGGGGATGCTGTAATCGCAAAATTCCAGAAGCATTTGCCTAGGAAAGAAGCAATGAAGCTTCGCAACTCCTCAATGGATGGTCCCTCCCGCGTCTACGTGGAGGGCTTTGATGCAGTAGCTGAGAGATGGAGGAAGGCGAGCCAGGACTCCCTCCTCCATGACTTCTTGCCCTTACTCCTCGTCACAACCACCGCAGAAATCATCCCCGATAATGCGCCAGGGTTATAAAAAGGGGTAAAGGAGTGAAAGGAGGAAAGTATGGCCGTTCCCGCTAGGGGGACCACATTTCTCCTATGAGTCACCGATTGGAGGATGCCTATAGAGCAGGTGACAGAGGTGGATCTGTGTGTGTGTGTGTGCATGCGTGCGTGTGTGTGTGTGTGTGTGCATGCGTGCGTGTGTGTGTGTGTGTGCATGCGTGCGTGTGTGTGTGTGCGCGCAATGTCAAGATTTTACTCTGGGGGATCTGTGAAGGTTTAGGCCCTTCAGGCCAAATTCCATACCATGTTGGAGAAGGACACTCTCCAAGAGGTCTGAGACAAGTTCCCATGTGTCTATTTTTAAAGGCTGCTCATGAATGGTAGAGGCAAGGAACAGTGACAATGCCCTAGAAACTGACCATATATACATATGATCAGTGCTAAAGTCCCCTCTCCACCCAAGCTAGGACCAGGGAGGGCCAGGCAAAGGCTGCTGATGACAAAGCAGGTAGACCTATAGGCTCCCCCAAACCCCCCATCCTTAGCTCACAAGGATGGTGAGATTGCAGTGACCAAAGGAACTATAAAGTTTGAGCGGGACTCGAACCCCAGTCTGGACATTACCACATTGGCCATCACAACCCTTGCAAAGAAGGCGTCTAGAGGCTGAGACCGGTCATAGACCTTTCAGATAGGCCATCAGACTGGAAGACTTCAGCACCTCAGGTGTTCGAAACAGTGTTTTCTCTGGTGTCCATCTGAGCACACAAGAACTGCATTCATCTCCTTCGTTATTTGGACAATTAGATGACTCGTGCCGAGACAAACTTCTCGAGTTTTGCCAAGCTCTAGGGATTGTGGTAAATTGAGAGAGGTACCCCCTGCAGCCTTCTCAACATCTGGTATATCTCACTATGAAAATACATCAAACTAGGCAAAATCTTTACATCTAGAGAGAGAATAGAGAGAGTGAAACCGGCAGCTAGCCTGTTTCTGTCACACAACATGCTACCAGCATATCAGTGGCCAAGGCTGCAGGAGCACCTATCCTCCTTGGGAGCTGTCTGCGAACTTGTTCTCAACTGTAGCAGCTGGAGACTTTTTGGTCTTGGCACAAAGGCCGTCCGAATCTGCTGGTTCCTATAGGGTCAGAGCAAGAGAGAAACCAGAGTTGGTGAGTGTCAGACACCAACCTGCTCAGGGGAGTAGACAGCTCTCCTCCCCCGGAATTGATGGTCTTCACAGATGTCGAAAGAAGGGTGGAGAGCTCACCTGTTGCACCACGGCCTTTGGGCTCTAGTTAGTCAGAGCAACAGTGCCTCATAAATCTCCTGGAAATTAGGGCAGCTTTCCTGGTCCTCAAGCAATTCCTTCAGCTCCTTTCAGGACCCACCATAGTGCTGATGAGCGACAACAGGACAGTAATGGGCTTGCATAAACAAGCAAGGATGTACTTTTTCATAGCCCCTCTGCCTTCTATCTGTGAAAATGTGGACAGAAGACTGCTCGGTAGCCACAGAGGCACTGAGGGAGCTCCCTCCTCTTCCCAAACTACTCGGAGAATCGCACGTAAAGATCCTCAACAAAGCTGTAGCCTCGTTACAGCTTCACGCTTAGAGGTTATCCAGCAACTCCTCACAGCATGAGGCTTTTTGAAACCAGTTGCGAGAAGGATGTCAGGATATCAACAGGAGTCATTCTCTGCCGTCTCAAGCAAAGTCGTTGGTGTTCTGGAAAGGGCGTCGCTCCTCTCAGTACCACTGTTCCAGTGTTAGTAGAGTTCTTAATGTACGTCACGGAGGAAAACTGCTCAGTCTGGGCGGTGAAAGGCCACTGCTCAGCCTTGAGCCTAGCCTTTAAATTGAGCGTAGTTAACATGGTCGCAAACGTATCAGCTTCCTCGTAGGTCATGGAGCAGTCGGTTGAGGGCAAACGTTACCCGGTAATATGTTTAGAATGAATGTACAACTGACTGACCTTTTCGTTCTTCATTCTCCCCTCTCTTGGGGTTTTCAGCGTTTGAGAAACGGCAAGCTACCTCCTCCTGTCTGCTGAAGGGGACCATTGTCCCTTGTATAACCTGACGTATGTGAATATATATTTATGTGCCCAATCTCCTTGCAAGTTGGAATTAGGCAATGTCTAGGTTAAGTGTTAAACTTGGCTCCAAGATTACACTTATGGTATTTGGTCAAGTAACAATGCTTAGTTCTCGCTCCTTTGCACAAATTGCTCGGGCTGTTAGCCCTCTCATGGATGTAGAGAGTTAGCAAGGGGACAGGGCGAGCCTAAACAGCTCTTGCGAAGCACAAAGTTGCATCCCAGAACAGTTACCAGCCAGTTGGTTTGAGACTTCCACCCACCTAATGAGGGTTATCCATTGTAAAGAGCAAAAGGGTTTGTATGTAGTGCCGGAACAAATGACAAATGTGGAAATAATTCTTAATTTTCCTAACTATACTGTATAAACTTTGTTCTTTACACATACTGGTCCTGCCATTACCTATCCCCCAAGAAGTCCTGCATGCAATTTAAAGTGACATATTGTTACTAGTGTGGGTGTGAGTGGGGTGGTCGGTCTAATCCAGCTCCCCCCCTCCTGCTAACTATTGGTGGGTAGTTATACTGTGCTAAAACTCTCGTGTCTGGTTTCAGCTGTCGCTGAAATATGTCTCCACTGTAAAGAGCTCTAGGTTTGTTTAGTCAGGAAAATTATTTCCAAATTTTTTATTTTATTGTAAGAAGTACTCATAAAGTGCCTGCCAATGTATTTTCTGAAGTGTATTTCCTGTTCAATTAGGGTACCAGTTGCCATGATTGTTCTTGAATATTTTTTCCAACAAAATAGTTTCTAGGTACAGTATATATGGATGAAAACATATCGTTTAATGTTAAGCAGTTTAGTTTATCTTGATAAATAAGAGATATAGGTTTTTTTCCCCTGTTGGTGTCATCCTAACTACAGCATCTGCATTCGTATGTTTGGCAGATGTATCATTTGTATGGCCATTTTGGCATACCAATATTAATTAAAAAGTTTCTCCTCGTACATCTGACAGTTGCACACATCTAAAGGGGAGTTATCAACCTTTATCAAAATTATGACACAGCTCACTTGAGCAAGTCTTAATAACTTGTTGTCCCATAGATTCTGGAGAATAACTATGTCCCTTTGTTTACTTTCGTGAGCTTAGTCGTTCTGCACGTTTTGATAAGTGTAATGCCTTTTTTATAATTCCAATGAACATTTAAAAAACAATTAACACACCAAGACGTCTTCATTTAGCATGAAAAGGAAGAAAGTGAATATAACTCTGATGCAGCATGGCAAACCATGCGGAGTATCAGCTGGGTGGGACCAGGAGCAATAATGCGAGAAACAGTAATGGGACAGATGGGTTATATAACCCAATTAGAATTACACCACAGGTAGGGTAATTTTGATGTTATTACTTCAGTTTTTCGAAGAGGAAAACTAACATTACATTAAAAATTTTTGGACGTTTATAACTCAAAAACATAATTATCATCATATGATTTTATCAATCTCCCTTATATTCTAAAATTAGGTATATCATTAGAATGAGGAGAAAATTTATTTTTTTCAAACAAGATTTTTTATAACGGGTCATTTTATTCTTTTACAAAATATTCAGTTGTTCCTACATGAATGCAAACCTTCATCCTTTAATTAGGAGATTGATTCAAACATTAATGGATCTCGACAGTTAAAACTTATATCAAGGTGTTGGCAGTAGCCAGTAATTACCAGCTAGTGGCAGGGAAGCCACGCCTCCTTGCTGGTACACTGAACAGTCATTTTGATTCTAGCCACTGGATATTACTGTCCTGCTTTTGACTTCTCTTCAAACTTGGTTTTAAAAATTTTTTCTTTCTTTAACTCTTCGACTACTCTTGCGGTTGAGAGATTCACCTGTTTCCCTGGTGCAACAGATGACCCTCTCCCTTGGGAAGTGTCTAAGTTTCTGATCTTGTTCCCATTGATGATGACGTGCTACACCTTTGGAATTCCCTGGGGTTGCAGGGTTCTCCCTCCAGAGAAAGGCTACTCTTAGCACTTGATTCTTTGAAGGGGAATAAAACTTCAGTGTCTTATGACATTGTCATCGAGTCTGAACTCCATCGGCTGGCTAATATTCCACCCTTACTTCCCTGATTGTTTAAGCCCCTGTGAGTTCGACAAAGAAGATATTATTGGGAGGAACAAGTTCTCCTTCGCGAAAGAGAGACCGTAGTCATGTATATGATATGTGCATTTACGAGCAATGTGTGTCCAAGCGCTAGGGTTTGAACTCGGATACGTTGTTTACGTGTACAGCCTTCTCCAACTAGATTGGGAAACTCTGCCTCGAAAGACCTTATCAGTGCTCAGTGTGCTCAACACGCACAACACAGCGTGCTCTCAAACTAGCACGGTTAATGTTAGCAAGCCTGTGTTGTGCACAACAGCAGTGCACTCCACTCTAGCTTGCTTAAAACTACCACACACAGCGACAGTTTCACATGATCCCATTGACTCGAGCATGCTACCCTTAACTTGTTCTCTTCAAGGGGAGATATTTTCTTACCCCCTGAATGCATGATCGCGATTACGAGTGAGCGTTCGATGATCACAGAACTAGCGAGGATGACAGGCATACTCATTTGAAGTGCTTGCCTTGGTGCATAGCGGGCTAGTAGTTAACACTATCCCATTCCCTTTCCAGGCGGACAGGGAATAGCTGATACAGAATATTACTTGCTGAATGGAGGGAAACTATTCCTGTAAGAGTGCCTGTTTGTGCCTCTTAAGCGTGTTCGGTGTAGACACGTAGTCAGCTAACTTTGTACTCACTACTGATCGAAAGAAAATGGTGCCCCTTCTTCTTCCTCTTCCCTTATTAGATGATTAGTCCTTTAAGACCAATTGATAAAAGTTGTATATACAGGTAGTCATCAAGTTATGATCTATGAAACTTATGACTTAGACTTTACTAATACTTTTTTCACTGTGATGACGTCACAAGTATGTCAGAAATAGTACACTAATAGGAAAAATAGGAAAAATCTTCCTTGGAAATAATCTATTTTCTTGTATAAAATTGAACTTATTTATTTTGGTGAGTTAGTAATTTCTTTTATTGATAATTTACAGTATCCATTTTCAGTAAAAAATATATTAAGAAAAGTTTTAAAATCTGTTAAGTTCATATCTTATGTCTGGTGACTTCATATTACCGGCGGAAAGCGACCGGCCAATACTGTAGTGATTCCCTTCCAATAGGTTAACGATTAGTATTAGTATTCCCATTATCAAAATATCAAGTAACGATACAATGTATTTTGTGTCTGTATCGTCTTATTATGAGTACAGTGATACCTCGGTACTCGACCATAATCCGTTCGAGATCCGTGTTCGACCTCCGATTTGTTCGAGTACCGAATTTTTTTTCCCCATAAGAAATAATGGTATATATTCTATTCCGTTCCCAAGCACTCGAACAGGCCCAAAATATTAATAAAACGTGTACCTAAACAACAATAATTATCTAAATGTGTATGAAATTGGTCAGAAAATCCTATAAAACAATTTTAAACCATTTACTGTACTAAAATAAAACAATTTTAAACCATTTTCTGTACTGTAGTGAACATACCTTTGAGCAGCGGTTCGATGGCATACAGGGATGGATGTGGAGAGGATGGAAGGGGGAGGTTACTGCTTGGAAGGAGAGTCCCCTTCCATGATGTGGCGGGGTAGTTCTCCTTCAGGAGTTGTTTCTCTCTCCAATGAAAGGGTGGGCAGATCTATTTCAGGGGTTTCTTCTCTTCTTTGTCTCTTCTTTGGAGGAGAAACAGGCTTTGATGTAGCAGCTTTCTTTTCTTTTGTGAAAAACTGGTCTATTGTTAATTGTTTCTTCCTCCTCTGCAGTATTCTTCGAAAATGATACATGACACTATCATTAAACATATGCACTGCCCGGTTTGCTACTGCAATTTCTGGGTGGTATTTTTCAGCAAAAGCCTGCACATCTGCCCACTTGGAACAAATTTCATTGATGAGAGAACTTGGAACATCCTCCCTTACCTCATCCTCTTCTGAAGATTCCTGCTCCACAATCAGATCCTGCTGCTGTTGTTGTTGCAGGTGCAACAATTCCTCCACAGTCAACTCGGTAGAATGGCTTTCTACAAGCTCATCAATATCATCCTTGTCGACCTCAAGCCCCAAACTCCTGCCCATGACAACAATTTCCTCAACGACATCAGTGTCATCAGAAATTACAGGGGTAGCAGTGCTTGGACCCGCCTCTGGTTGGAAACCTTCAAACTCCCTCTCTGTGACACATGATGGCCACAGCTTACGCCAGGCAGAGTTCAATGTCCTATAGGTCACACCTCGCCAAGCTTGGTCAATCATGTTAACAGAGTTGAGGATGCTGAAGTGTTCCTTCCAGAATTCCTTTAGGGTCAACTTCGTGTCACTGGTCACTTCAAAACACTTTCTGAAAAGGGCCTTGGTATAGAGTTTTTTGAAGTTTGAAATGACCTGTTGGTCCATGGGCTGGAGTATGGGAGTAGTATTGGGGGGCAAGAATTTGATTTTGATAAAGCTGTATTCTTCTTTCAAGTCATCCTCGAGACCTGGAGGATGTGCAGGAGCATTGTCCATAACCAGAAGACATTTCATTGGCAAGCTCTTTTCAATGAGGTAAGCCTTAACCTGGGGGGCAAACACTTCGTTTATCCACTCAGTAAAGAATTGTCTTGTGACCCAAGATTTAGTGTTCGAGCGCCACATAACTGGTAGTGCACTTTTACAAATATTATTTCGTTTGAACACCCGGGGGTTGTCCGAGTGGTACACTAACAAGGGTTTGATCTTGCAATCGCCACTTGCATTTGCACACAGCAACAATGTTAGCCTATCTTTCATTGGCTTGTGACCTGGCATCTTCGTCTCGTCCTTGGTAATGTACGTATTGGCTGGCATTTTCTTCCAAAATAACCCAGTCTCATCACAATTAAAGACTTGTTGTGCGATCAAATTTTGTTCATTTATGTACCGATCGAATTCCCCCACGTATTTATCGGCTGCAATTTGATCCGAACTAGCTGCCTCCCCATGCCTAGTAACACGATGAATACCTGTTCTATTACGAAACTTTTCAAACCAACCCCTGCTCGCTTTAAATGTAAATGAATCACTTTCACTGGTACTCGGACTTTTCTTCACTAATTCTTCATAGATATGCAACGCTTTTTCACAAATGAACGCTTCACTAACACTTTCCCCGGCCAACTGTTTTTCTTTAATAAATATTAAAAGCAACTTTTCCATCTCCTCAATCACTTGTGGCCTTTGCTTAGTTACCGCCGTAACTCCCGTTGCAACATTCGCCTTCTTAATCATTTCTTTATGCTTTAAAAACGTAGAAATGGTCGACTTCGCCATTCCGTATTCTACCGCTAAATCGGACACTCGTACACCATTCTCATATTTCGCTATAATTTCCTTCTTCAACTCGATCGTTGTTCGCACTGTTTTCCTCTTCTCCTTCCCCTTAACACTCATTACTTTCTTGGGACTCATTATGAAAGCTAAAAAAGCAATTAAAAGCACTGAAAATCACTAAATCACAACGAATGCTGATCGCGCGTTGTCTGAGTGACGCTCTCGAGAGAACTGATGCTTCCCGAACAAGCGAGAGTGGCCGAGATGGCGCGATCATCACAAAGCCCATGCGGTCGTCACGTGTTCGGCTGGTCGAGTACCGAATTTTTGGTCGAGCACCGCAGCAAAAATTTCTCGAAAATTTTGGTCGAACTCCGAATTGTTCGAGTATAGAGTCGTTCGACTACCGAGGTATCACTGTACTATTTAGCTTAAATATGACAGTATTCTAGTTTATTTCATCTCTGCTAATAGGACAAATATTTTCTTAGAAATATATTTTCTTTTAGATTGTAAAAATTAAATACTTTTGCTTGGTAAGTTGATATTTGCTTTCATTTCTTGCAAGAAAAAAAAGGGTTTTACATATTTCGCAAGTCAATCTTTGTCAAGTTCATGGCTCATATCCTGTGACGTCATATGTATGGCGGAATGCGCGCTGGCAAACTGAATTATTTCCTTTTGGTGTATTACTGAGTAATCTTATTAAAGTATTCCCATTATTGAATCAAGTAATGATACAAAGTGGAGGGAGAGAACGTATTCATATGATAACTAATAATAAGGTCTATAAATGAACTGTATGGAAACTGTGATGCCCTATAGCATATTGGTGCTGATGTAATATTCATTATGAAGAGATTTCAAATAAGTTAAGAATATTATTTAAACTGTTATTAGTACTGCATGTGCACATAATCGCAATGCAGTAGCGTGATCTTGAGATCAACTGATACATACTAAAGTAAATCAAAATTGATTGTAGATTATTGAAATGCTCAAGAAATTGAAAAATAGAAAAGACATACTTTAATAAATCACAATTAAATATAATAAGGCCTGATCAAATATGGCTTATTAATGAACTAAAAATTGAATACTGTGCTGTATGAAGCTTTAAAAATGAACTACCCGTACAGGCACTTGCCCACACACACGCACAGAGAAAAAGCGAGAACGTATCCCCATGACAACTAATAATAATGGCTATAAATGAAGTGTATGAAAACTGTGATATCGTGTAACATATTGGTGCTGATGCAATATTCATCATGAAGATATTTGGAATAAATTAAGAAATTATATAATAGATATGCCATTTGTATGTGAGCTAACTTTCGATACAGTAGCGGGACCTTCAGATCAGCTGATCATGACCAAAGGTAAACAAAGATTTACGTAATTCATGATTGGTAAAGTGCGTCAAGAATTGAAAAATAAATTCAAAAATGATTCAATAGAGCACATGATATTCTGTGAAACAAGAAAATTAAATAATGAAATACTGTACAGTAAGAAAATTTTGATAAAATGTGACTTGGATGATTGCTGGCACATCATGATAAATCTTCGGAAACTTCACATTTTAAGTTTGACATACGTCCAGATTGTCTTAAGACGTATCTCTCGGTCCTTATCTCAGTCGTAAGTCGTTGACTACCTGCAAGTCGATTCTACCATTTCAGTGAAGGTGTTCCCCAGTCCTTCACCGAGGACGAAGAAAGAGTTGGCAAGATTACGCATTACACTTTTCGCCTAGGCTGTCCGTAATCATGCACATGTAAAGGTGGAGCCACACCACGTGTTCATGGTCACACATTCCTACAAGAAATCTCCCCTGTTCGGGCGCCCATTAGAGCGCTACTAGGTGTTTGCGCTCTTTCAAGAGTGTGCCATCTTATCCGTTTGGTGTCTCATTCTCTTATGGGAGCATCTGTTCGCGATTTCGCGCCATTTCTGATTACCCGTTTTTTAACATGGCCATTTCCTATAGCACACATCTTGGGATCACCACCCCATATGCTTGCGATCGTACACACCCATGGAAATGCTGCCTCAACTGCTCACCATCGGCCTCATGCCATCTAACCTGCTCGTGATCAATTAAGCATAATCTCACCTGCTTGCGATCAATTACAGTCTCATCTGCTCTCTTACAGGCTTGCTAGAGTATGTTCCTATGGGAGCACCTCCCCTAACGCTCTCATTTTTTTGGTCTTGGGGTAGGGGAGTGCCCATCTATTTGTATTTATTCATCTAATTTGGAGCATTCACACACTTGTGCTCACCTATTTGTTTGCGCACAAGCTTGCTCATTAGTTAACACACAAGCTTTTGATTGCCAGTACTTCCCCAAGCAGTGTGCACTCGTTGAACCTTGATGTGACACCTCTTCACGATCTCTAGCTCGGAAACCCTTTACCATTCTCATTTGCCCGTTTAGAAAGATACGCTCATCTGAAAAGCGCTCACATTAGCCTTCTAGTAAGGCAAGAAACTTTATAATTCCTTGTTTACTAGTGAATTTCACTAGATGAGAGAATACTTGCCAAGAATATTCCTTCCTGAAGTCATACACCAGTATGCTATAAAAGAGCTTACATACCAGCTACCTGTCCTCTCGCAAAAATAAGCATGCATACTACCAGTCGGAGTAAGGCCATTGGCCTTATCATCCATTCATGCAAAGTATTGTTTTACCTTAGGGAGAGTAAGGGAAAAGATGATACCAAAAGTCATTCCATTGGGAACAGACAGGAGTTGCTCTCAACCAAATGCTAATCCTACGGGCCTGTGCAAGGTAGGAGTGTTATTACATACTGCAGGACTCACCAGTCTTCCCTGCCTGTAGACCAAGCGGTTGCTACCCTGACCTTGTCTATATTGCCTAGAAGACTTGCTGCCCAACACATTACATTTATGGCTTCAGAGGCCTCATTAGTGCCAACCCTTCAAGCTGCAACATGGCTAGACCACAACCCACCAGTTATTCGCTCTATTTACATTAGTGTTAGAAGGGTCTTATGTCAATGGAATTTGTCAGATTCAATATCTAGATGACTGGCTAATACTGGCAGACTCGGTCCCAACTTTTTCATTGTTGGGACAGACCTCTTGTTTTATCACAATCTGGGATTATGATGAATCTAAAAAAATCCTAGCTTTTTCCATAGCAAAGAATGATATACCTGGGCATGGACATACTCTGTAACATGAAAGGTTTATCCATCCCAGGACACGGTAACCTGATTCAAGAAGGTAGTTCAGCCTTTTCTTCATCAATCACAGTTACCAGCACAACAGTGGTGACATCTTGGTCACTTGACGTCATTGAGAAACTTGTTTCTCAAGGTCTTCTCTATCTATGATCGCTACAATTAGGCCTAAAAAGACACTAGTCGCAAAACTGCAGACTCCGGACATTGTTACCAATCGAACACGACATCAAACTCTACTTACTTTGGTTTTGGTGGCTAGATGACGAGAAACTGTTTTGGGGCTCACCCTCAGTGTTCCTCTCCAGTTCTCCTGTTGACAAGTGTCAAATAGAGGGCCCTCCCTTTTACCCTTGGGCCATCTGATATCAGGATAATGAGGTAAAGTTTCAATACATCCATGTTTTGGAATTGAATGTTGACAGAATGCCCCACTTTTAGTACTTCAAGAAATAGGTATGTTTAAGGCTCGAGGTGATGATGGCAGGGTCATCCTTGCCAAGGTTCTTGGACATATATATATATATTATGTTGCACCATGCTAGCAGTATCTTTAGACTTATTTCAGAAGGAGGTCTTCTGAAAGCCATTTAAGATTTATAAGGACAGCTTTACTTCTATTGTTTAAAATTGAATTAACTTTTATTCTTTATTTGTAGCAAATGATATCTGCATCAATGACCTTAGATGTCATGATGCTAGAAAACTCTCAATCAATCAATCTGGAATTGAAGGCAGCTTACCTGGCACTTCAACACTTCCAGTATCTGCGAGTTGGTTACTCGGTTGCTTTGATGAACAACAATGCAACCGTAGTGTCATATGTCAACAAGAATGGTGGTAGTATCACTCTCTCTTTGTCAGATATTGATGTCAGTGCACAAATGGGCTATCCACAATGCAATAGTCCATTCAGTCCAGTTCATTCCCAGCTAGAGGAATGTCATAGTGGACATGTGAGTCGGAGGGGGGTCAGAATAGTCCTGCATCCCCAAGTAGCTATGAAGCTCCTGACTTTGTGGGGTTCCCCGATAATAGACATTGTTCGCTAAATGACTCATCAGATTATCAGAAAACTGCCAGTCTACTGCTCCCCAACAGCACCACTCGAGGACATGTGTGGACATCCATGGGGTGTCCTCGATGTCTATGCTTTTGCGTTTTGCTTTCTTGATAAGGTGATAACGGGTTTTCATTTAAAGACCTAAAGTTTGCTTTAATACCTCCAAAGTGGTCTCAAAAAGAATGGTACCCAGACTTTTTGCATCTACTAATTCAAGTTCTGAGAGAGGTTCCTGCGTCACAACATGTTGTCAGCCTCACGTGAAGAGGTTCCACAACTCTGTAGAATCCCTATCACATCACTGAGTGAAGTTATCCAGCACCACCTCTGAGAAAGAGGCTTTTTGAGCGAGACCGTACGAAGGATTCATGATGCTTCAGGAAATCCTCCATTGATGTTTCAAGCAAAGTGGGCCATCTTTTTTGGTTGGTGCTTTAGTAGGAATATTTCTCCTCTGAGCCTCTTAATCTACTAGAGGCAGATTTTGTAGCTTGCCAACAAAATGAAAGAAACAATTTGTCTCATCAGTAAAAGGGTATTGTTCAGCCTTGAGCTAGAAACTGGGACAGAAGAGTGGATATTTCCTCGTTGTGGGAATTATCGGTACTTGTCAAAAGTATGGAGCAGACCTATTCTCCCTGTGAGATTCAACTTCCAGCAGTGCTGCAGTCTTTAAAGAGAGCTCCATGTGAACCGTCAATTGTCGCATAAGGACATTAACCTAAAAACTGTTTCTGCTTGCCCAGAGTTCAATGAAAAGGGGTAGGCAAATTGCATGGGATTTTGTATTCATTCTCTCATTTTGAACACTGGAGGCAGGTCATTTCTTTGTAGCAAAAACTCTAAATCAATCTACCTTGGATTCCAAGTTTTCGTCTTTTACAATATCTTCACTTGGGGAAGTAACGGATGATCCAGATGAGTTACTTTTGTCTCTTGTAAGGACATTAAGGTGCTACCCTAAAAGAACCCGGGCTGCCAGAACCAGGTTGCAAAACCTGTCCGTAAGCACTGGCCATAAGCACTGGCAGAATAAAAAAAGTCATAAAAAATACAATATCCTTTTGACTGCAGAGGAAAATTAACAGAGCATTACGTCCTAGAGCCATCTGAGCATCAGAACAAGTGAAGGTGCACGCCCATGAGATCAGAGGAGTTGGTGCTACAGTATTCTTGCTTTAAAAAAAAAAAATATTTCTTGGTAGCTCAAGTTTTAGACGCTGGAGTAAGGAAACATCGAACCACCTTCACTCCATATTATGTGCGAGAATTCACTCGCAGGTCGTTAGACATGCTTTCACTCAGGCCTGTGGTTGCTGCTCAGTAAGTGGTATAGTGACCCTAGCTCCCTTACAGGACCAAAATTCTCATGTCCAAGATAGAGGTTACGACTTAATTCTAATTCGAGAGGGAGAATGTCTGGCCCTTTTTTCTCTTTTCTTGCCTCCCTTGGGGTACAGCTGTTGGAATCCTATATAACTGGACAGATGTAGATACAGTTGATCCTCTGTCTTTGTGGGTTTGGTTTTTGTCGGTACAGAGGTCCGAATAGTATTTAAAAGTTTTGAGTGTCCACTTTTTTAAATCGTCCGCACTTCTTTGCACCTGGTTTTTGCTCAGTTAACCTCCATGCACAGCCCAGTAATAAAAACAAATATACATGACAACTTTATAGATAACACATCATCACATGTAAACTATTCAATGATAAACACTGCAAAAAAATTGTAATTATAAAAAAATTAAGAGGTTCATACAGTGATGAAAATATAAATTTGTATTACCGTAGTTATAAGAAAAGCTCTCTCTCTCTCTCTCTCCTCTCTCTCTCTCTCTCTCTCTCTCTCTCTCTCTGGAAATTTTTATTGGATTATAGTTATTTAATTGTTGTATGCTTGAATAATTTGCTATTAGAAGATTTGTTATTTCTATGAAGAAAAATCAAGAAATTAGTTTGTGGAATTTGATAATCGGTAATTTCCTTATTTGCTAACCAAAAATTTTTCTCTTTCAAAAGGAAAACATTAGAATGATCATCAAATGAGGATATAAGATTTATTCAATTATACTAAACTTAAACTTTGCTTTTTCAGTAAGAAACACAATGGTCAAACTGGAAATTAAGTTTGTTTTTACTGGCAGCCAGTTCAGTTAGCTCATTAATAAGTTAAAGCTGTCATCCTTTTTTATACATAATCCCAGGATTCTAAATGAGCCAGTTTGATTATAGGAGCTTTCCTCCACCTAAGGATAATTTCCTTGGTAAAGGATGAGGGTTTGTATTCGTGTAGGATAAATCCCAAATTTCTAAAAGTAACTTGTATTTTTCCTAATTATACAAACCAGTGTCATTTAAATTACACTTTCCACCTCAAGCCCTTGGTAAAGGTCAGTGTCTACTTGGTGAGCTGGCAGGGGTGTTGCCCTTCCTCCACTACCCGCCAGTAATTATTTACACCTTGTTATAAATTGTAACAGCCGAGTTTCCAGCTACGCTGAATTCATACTCTTATTAAAGGACTCGGGTTTGTATAGTTAGGAAAAATACAAATTGCCTTTTAAAAGTTGCCTATTAACCCTTTCACTACGAGGCAGCGGATCTGCCTTCAGTAGCTGTGTAAGAGGTTTGTCACCATCGGATATACTGTACATGCACACATGATAACCTACATATCCATGTTTTATTTGTTTTGCTGCTGATTACAGAATAAATTTTTCATAAGTTTGCTTTATTTTCTATTGTTTCACTCTAAAGAATTAAAAATCTTTCTATTCACAAGTAAGTAATTGTAGAATAAATTTTCAGAATTTGTGTAATTATTTTACTCTAAGTAATATTAAAGTACTGGGATTCTGTGAAAATAAAATTTCATATTCATTGTGAAGTTATTGTGATTTCGTAATAATTCCACAATAGATAACCGTTGAAAGATCTAAAACTACTTGTCGGTAACGGATTTTATGTTGAGTGAGTGAGTGTATTTCATTCATTAGACCAGGGGTTCCCAAGCTTTTTGCACTCGCGACCCCTTTGCTAAAAATCTGAAACCCATGCGACCCCCTACTTAGGGCTTACTATCATCAGCTTAATTTTCCTTTTATTTTCTGTTAAGGAGAGGGAAAGAAACATCTAAGAAAACATTTAAAATTGCTGTAATTATTTATTAGCAAATTAAATCACATTGGTCCAACCTGAATTCACAAAGAGGACATATATTTCTTAAAATAATATTAACATAGGTTTGAACAGCTATCCAACCCAGCTAGTGGGATGCCTGATGTTGCATTTCAGCAGCAAGCTTTGAAATTCGTGGCCGAACGTTTGTTAGAACCAGTCTCATGTCATCTCCAACATCCAATCTGTTCTTATTCTTTGTTTTCATATTGACAAGAGTGGAAAATCCTGCTTCACACGAGTAGGTAGAAGCAAATGGAACAAGGACACGTAAAGCTATCATGCTGATTTTGGAGTATGACTGATACATACCGCACCAGAACTGAGTCACGGATTTCACCTTGAAGAGATCACGAGCTGAATAGTCAGTCGTTCCTTAGATCCAGATATTCATCTTGGATTTCATCTGGGATGCTGGATACATCAAGTTCAGTACAAAATGGGTTCCTTACCAGGGCCTCCCGTTCCTATGAAAGCTTAGGCAAGTAACACTTAACTTCCTTTTCTAGAGACTGAAGATGTTCGGTAATCTCATCCTTGAGGAACTGATCCAGTTGGATGTGAGACTCATCCATCACTCCAAAAAGTTTTTCAAACATAGCGATGTTTCCAAGATTGGTTTTCCGACGCAAGTTTTGCAGTTTGGAAACAAAGGCCCGAAGACTATCTTGAAAAAGGAGAACATGTGTTTCCCTTCCTTGAAGCTTCAAATTGAGCTTGTTCAGCTGGTCAAAAATGTCGGCTAGGTACGCAACCCTTTTATTCCATGCTTCATCTTCGAAGAGGACAACAAGATCTTTCCTTTCTTGAGTCTCCAGGAATAGCTTTATTTCATCTTTCATTTCAAAGACACGATTAATAACGTTTCCTTTCGACAACCAACGTACTGCTGTGTAGAAGAGAAGGACTTCGTGGTCAGCATTCATGTCTTTACATAGTTCTTTGAATAGGCGAGTGTTGAGTGCTTTAGTCTTGATATAATTTACAATTTTGATTACAGATTCAAGCACTTCCTGCAGAGAAGCAGGGAGAGTCTTACTGGCGAGAGCATATCGGTGAATCATGCAGTGGAAGCCCTTTGCTTGAGGTGCTAGCTTTTTCGCTCTCGATTGGAATCCTGATTTCGATCCCAGCATAGCTGGTGCCCCATCCGTACAAACCCCACACACGTTTTCCCATTGAAGATCTTCCTCTTGGAAAAAAGTTGAAACTTTTTCTATCGAATCTTTGGCCTTTAAGACACCGTTCATGCCGTTTGAAGAAATTCAAATCCTGTCATATCAAAACAGCATGCTTGCCAGACACAACTCACCTCTACTGCTTACTTATCTCCTTGTTAAAATAAAGTAAAAATGTTGAATAATGCACACTTTGGAACACTGACTAGTGGTGAGTAATTTACGAGCCGGGTATAAATTTCTCAATGCATACGATAGACACGTAAATAATAATAAAAAAATGCCCGACTAAGAACAAATAGATACACGTGAAACATATTGCCAGAAGAGCGAAAAAGAAGTGTAATCAGCAAAAGGTTGTTACTCGAAGGTTTTGCAGAAATAAGTTCTTTTCTATAAATTTCTGTAGTTTTGTCCACCAAAAAATATAAAAAATTCAGACAGATTTTTCATCTATCTCTTGATAACTTTGCTCTTCCTTTTGCTAACAGCTCTACATTAAAAGATTGTTATTCAAAGGTTTTGCAGGAATAACTTCTTTTTATGAATTTTGTCTAACAAAAATACAGAAAATCATACAAGAACTAAAATAACAATAACTCACATAAAGATAGGCATCAAATTTATAGTAAATCGTAGCCACTTAGAATTCAAAGAGAAAACTAAAACTGTCAGAATAATCAAGTTTGTCTTCAATATTCAAGTCACAAGTGGAAAAGTGAAATAATCCACTCCGTAAATGACGGGAAAAATCTAATCCATCGTTTAAGAAACAACATATAAACGTCAAACAAAATACACAAACATAAGAAAAAAATAAATTTTCAAACATGATAAACAAGAGAATAATAATCATCACTTAATAATAACTTACCCTAAAATATAATACCCACACAAAAATATACATATGAGAATGCAGCAAGGTATCACACGTAGCACACGTTTTGCTTTGCACCGAAACAAAATAAATGTAAGAGCATGAAAAATGTAACTGATGAAATAAAATTAATGTTATCCCAAGCTACTTCTAACAAGGCTACGCGACCCCCCAGGGGGTCGCGACCCACCGGTTGGGAACCCCTGCATTAGACAAAGAAGTTCTGGTAATTCCAGTTTTTGGTATGAAATGCGCAGTTCACATTTGCATGACAAATATTGCCTATAAGGTCAGTAAATGGAAATATGACATTAGGTTAACTTTTACTCAAGAAAACTATGGACATATCTAAGGCATGAAAATGTTATATTGTTGAAATGATAATTGAGAAAATAAGGAATAAAATAAGAAAAAAATTTGTTATCATGTTTACAGTTATCAGTCACAAATGTGATAAGTTATACGATATTGAGCAAATATCCTAAGTTGCCTGTGAAATGCAAGTACATAAATGATGTAGGAATTTGGAAATTTATGAAAAAATTAGGGGAAGATTAATATGGATTGAGACATTTTCAGGTAATTTATACTATGGAGATAATTTGATGTGATTTTAGAGACAGTATAAGAGTGTGATGGAATTCAGTCAAACAAGCTTCCAACAACTTGCCTGATGGGTGTTTTGGGTGGCGTTGTAGGTGGGAGTCAGAGGGCGAGTACTTTGGGTGGGGAGAACGACCCAGCTACGTCTCACATAAGAGAGTGCTTTCTTTGTCATTTAAACACACATGCTAACATAGAAATACACTAAAGTAACCCTTACATACTCATGAATAAAGACTAGAATAGCAAGTGTTTCGGTTAGTGGTGGGGCGAGACGTGAGGATACCTACGTCTCTAAGCTGGGGGTGGGTGGCAGGGGGTTAGAGTAATGCTTCGCATAGGGAAGGTCGCCTTTGGCCAGAGAGAGTGATGTGATTTGATTCTACTGGTGACATAAAAACACACTAAAATAACCCTTACACAATCAGGAATAAAGGCTAGAATCCTAAAGTGTTGGTTGGCTGAAGAAAAGAGGAGCAACTAGTATCAGGAAGGGGAGGAACATTTTTAGCGAAATATCCTAGGGATGATATTTGACTGTGTGCTGTACTCTATTGAATCATTTATGAGTGAAGTTAACTTTCATATGGTTTATATTTGTAAATGATGTATCCAGTACATCATGTGTATTACCGGCCATGTTTTGACGTCAATTGGATGTCATTGTAGCAAAGGTATTAATGGCATGCAACATTTTAGGTCTGATATTTCAAGTATACCATTTTCTATACATATTAAGTTTTTGTTCATAATGATTTATTAATGCTTTGTACCTTTCAAAGAGCTTTACATAATTTCATGTTAAGTAATCTTAATATATTTTTATTTTAGTATTTGCTTTTGGATTATGTACATTCTTGTGGCTTTCAGGAGATCTATACGGATGTGACCTTGGCGTGTGGTGGAAAATTTTATCCTGTGCACAAGCTTGTCCTGTCAACGTGTAGCGACTATTTTCTCCAGATGTTTGAGAGAACGTCTTGCAAACATCCCATCATCATATTGAAAGATGTGCAGTGTCGAGAAATGGAGGCTCTGTTAAGTTACATGTATGAGGGTATAGTGTGTGTGCCTCAGAGTGATCTGACTCAGTTGATAATGGTTGCAGAGGCCTTACAGATTAAGGGATTAGCAGTTCCAGATGAAACCATGTGTACAAATAATAGGTTATCACACACCTGGAGCCCAACAGATGATCGAATAAGCCCTCATGCAAAGCGTCTAAGACACGGGGACAATGGTGCTGGTGTGTTTTATCAAAGATACCCCGATAGCCTTAAACCAAAGACCTTAACTGGCATACCTTCATTTTCATCTGTACCACCTCAGACCCTCAATTCCAGTCCATCTGTTCCCTGTATTGGAAAGCCTGTTCAGCACAACATTCGTCCAGGTTTCACAACAGTCCGTTACTCGCCGTATACTAGAGAATCTGAACGTCAGCAAGTATCTCCCAAGCCAATTCAGACAATAAGCATGAAAGAATTTTTAGGAATGTTTAAAGGTGACCAGAAGCAGAGCGACTCAAAATTGCCCATTTCTCAGAATGCAAGTGAAGGGACAACCACCTTGCTGACTGAATCTTGTTCCACATTTACGGATAATGATAAAGTGGGTTGTTTTAGAGTTCAGTACAGTACGTGTGAATTTAATGGTAATTGTATTGAAATTTTGTATTATAATTTTTTTTCCACTGTCATGTTATATTGCAAGTAGCTTAATAGACCTTGGAAAATAATTTTTATCAAGTCCATTTTTCATCAAAGGCCTCTATAGGTTTCTGTCATTTCAGGAAATCATACCAGAAGCTGTTGTGAAAGTTGAAGTTGAAGAGGGAACAGAGCCAGTTAATGTTGAAGACCTAGCAGAACCACCCCCTGGTAATGAATCTGAAGCTTGCTATGTTCATCCCCAGTCTTCAGCAGACCCTCTTAAAGCTGAACCTTCTAATGGGGAAGGGGTTAGTATTCTTTCTCTGGCACTCCCTCTTAACAGAGTTTGATTGTAATTATTATTAGAAATGTGTCAAGTTAGACCATAAACAGCTGTTAAGAGAATTAGAATAATTATAAGTGTTAAAATAAGACCGTAAATAGCTATTATTTGTCATTCTAATACATAACTGCTCCTAAAATATTTCATTTTGATGAAGCTTGCCCGAGTCATTGATACTGCATCTATAAAGTGCGAGCGTCTCGATCTAAGAATAGTGTAAACTCTTCTTTGTTGCCACAACAAATATAATAAAAAGCACTTTGTTCCTATACGTAATACAAACCTTAGAACTTTAATGGGAGTATGACCAGTAAAGCTGAAAACTGGCCGTTAAGCTTTTAAAGAGGTAAACAAAGCTAGCTGTCGTGTGGTGGGGAAGCTCCAACCACTGTGACTTCGGCTACTGTAGAGTACATACATTACGTATTTTCCCGGCACTCTTGTTAAAGAATTCTAGTCTGTCTTTCTCTTTCTGGATTGTGTCCTTTGATTGTTGTTGTTATTAATGTCAGCTCCTTGGTCACACTTGTGGCTATGTTCCAGCAAACCTGGTAAGGGCAGTATGCAGTGGACTGAGTTTGCTAAGGATTGAATGAAGTTCAAGAGAGGATCTTTGGACTCTGCTTTGGATGCACCCAAGCTGATGTCCAAGAACTGCCAGTATGGAGAAGGTTAATCTTTTGGGGGAAGGTATTCACCATGGTAGTGGTGGATGCTTTTTTATCCAGCCTGGTAGCACAGGATCTGACACCTGAATCAAGCGTGTTGGCTGTCTGTCTTGGATGAAGTGAATTCTCAGAAGAACCAGTTCTGTTGGATGCTTCGCAGTAATCTTCCTGTTATCAGCAGTGGCAATAACATGGGAGAGTGCTCAAGCTTCACAATACATATCCACCTGTGTGACAAGACACCCATTTATCGGAGGGACCAACAGTTTGCAAAACCAATTGCCGACACCTTTGAGGAACATTGCCAGGAGTTGTATGAAATAGTAATAATTGAACCCAGCATCTCTAACTGGTCTTTGCCCATTGTTCCAGTCCACAAGAAGGACAATAGTGACAACAGTACCATCATTCCTCCTTATTTGTTGGGGGTTGGGTAACAGACGCCTGTGAAGAGTGAGAATCCGCGAATACTTGGTGCCTTAAGGTGGGTCAACTCTTAACCCTCTTTAGACATGACCCCTGCCTAGGTGTGGTTGACTAACACACTAGGTAACCAACTGTACTGCACTACATTTTTTAATGTTTTTATCATGGTATTGTAGTTCGTACTACTTTTCAGAAGTAATTTTACATCATTAACACAGCTTCAATACAAGATAGGACTACTCAACACAAAAGATATTGCCACACCACGCAATGTACAGTATATATACAGTTTAACCCCACAATAACAGACTAATAAGGGGGAAGGGGTGTCCGTACCACAAATAGTCGTTATATCCGCAATATGTTTCCTGAAGCATAAAATCGAACAAAATCATACCAAAGTTTGTAGACTATAGGCCTACTATCTATGGCCAAAATGTGGGTAACATCAAAACGAGCAGCTGGGATAAACTTGCTATTGTTTTTCACCTTTGGATGTCATAATTAAGGAATGTAAATTAAATGAAACTCAAAAATGTAATAAAATTAAGGAATGTAAAATGAAACTCAAGAAAATAGAGATTACTCTAATCCTAAGGGGACTGTCCGCCATGGTGTTTTGACATACCAACTTTCAGAAATCAAAAATTGTTTTATTGCCTCTATGTATGCATAAACATAACGTATGCGCTCTCTAGAAGTTTCAGCCAATTATTATTACAAATAACGAAGATATAGCGGTCTTTAAATGATGACGTCATCCTTACTGCGTTGTCCGCATGACTGAGTTTGACAGAATCGTCTTTGTGTTTATTTTTGCATATATATAGCGATTTTTTTTCACTTATGTTTCTAAATCTTGTACTTCTGGCAGAAATGGAAGCCATTGGTAGAGGGAATGTGAACGAAATCTATGTCCTACGAGAACAGTAGCTAGAGTTTCCAAAGACGTATAGAAGTTATAATGCATGTGTTTGTTTACTTGCAGTTCGTATGTACATTGTGTTTCCACAACGTCCTCGGGAACTTTATTGCAAGGCCAATGTTACCCAAGGTCATAGAAAGAACAAAAAGTAAGTAGTAGAGAACAAGATAAAAGAACCAAGAATAGAGGGAAACATGAATAACAGTACAAAGCTGAAACATGCTAACTAAAACACTGGCAACAATGAGAGATCGCTGGCAACTCATGACATCTTTACGCCAAGTGTAATAGTAAACTTAGTATTTGAATACCTTGTTTAGGGTGCGTTTATGTAGGAATAAACAATAAAAGTTATAATAATGATATCTTGATTCCTTTAAGAAAAGAAGCGAAAATTTGTTGCAAAACTTTGGGAGCTCGTAACTCAAAAACATACTTATTCACACTTGGGTACATTTTGTTTCATTTATTTATTGTTCAATTTTTGAGAGAAAGATATCATTGAAAAGAGGAATAAAAATCTCACAATTTTGTGAGACTGAATTTGCATTTTATTTCTACTTTCTTTTTCACGATTATTTTGCGTCTAGATGAGGACAAAAAATAAAGATTCATAAAAAAAAAAGGAAAATCAATATTAGTCTCTCAGAATTGTTCGGTTTATAAAGTAGTTTTTATGGTATAAGATTTAATACAATTGGTATCATATTAATGGGGGAAAATGTACCTAAATTTTTTTTTTCAATCATGATTTTTGCTAATAAATCAAAGAGGTTTTGATCAAATGACTTGAAATTTTCATATGATGAAGGTATTATATATTTCTAAAACATGTAGAAATGGTGTATTTTGGATCATTGAAAAAAAAAGGCAGACGGTCCCCTTAAGTGTGGGCTATGTCCAAACAAACTGAATACAGCGCTGGAAAACTGCTGCTACTATTTTCCCTACAATTAAAGTTAAAAGAAAATCATGAAATAAAGTTTATAATACATTGTTTTTAAAGAAATGAAGAAATAAATGTAAACATTGTACAGTATGTATCCATATGTAAAAGGACCTTTAGATTATATGAGGTAAAAAAGGAAGACAATTGTAATATATCTCGTATCAGAAATATAAAGTGTCTAAATCATGAAACCATTTGTGTAGGCTTATAAGCTAGGTCTGGTTATGTTAAGATGTTATTACAGATTTTACTTGATGAATGCTTAGAAATTCAAACTAAAACGGATTCTACATCATACTTTCCCCACGTACGACACCCAAAAGGGAAAACATTTTGTTTCATAGGCCAATCACAATGACTGAATGAAGCATTTACACATCGAAGTGATAAGTAACGATACTGATAGCTCTTAGTAAATTGTATCAAAAATCTGTTATTAATTATAAGATTTTTTATAAGTTTGGAAATTATATTAAAAATTACTTTACTGTATATTCATATGTGCGTATAGCAGAGGTGAAAGGATGGTGGAGTAGATTGCACCAAAAGACATTTGAGACTTGTCTTCAGGCTACTACAGTCTACTCTTCCTGTTGGAGAAAGCAACTGAAGGCTAACCAGCACTATTTATGGAAGTTAGGTTCAGGATGTAATGGTATGTTATTTTCCAAGTTCCATCAGAGAAGGAGACCTCATTATTTCATTGGCTCTAAAGAGTCAGTACTCCTAAGTGCCTATTCATTATTCCTATTGGAAATAGCTCCACTGTAATTGTAATTAAGAGTAATGATGTGTTCAGAATGTAGGAATTACACCACTTCTTCCTTAATAGAGCTGTATACCAGACAGTACTACATTGGATCCTTCTCTCTGGTTACGGTTCATTTTCCCTTTGCCTACACACACTGAATAGTCTGGCCTGTTCTTTACTTATTTTCCTCTGTCCTCATACACCTGACAACACAGATTACTCAAGGGGTTACTGCACTGTAATTGTTCAGTGGCCACTTTCCTCTTGGTAAGAGTAGAAGAGACTCTCTAGCTATGGTAAGCCGCTCTTCTAGGAGAACGACACCCCAAAATTAAACCCCTGTTCTCTAGTCTTGGGTAGTGCCATAGCTTCTGTACCATGGTCACTACTGTCTTGGGTTAGAGTTCTCTTGCTTGAGGATACACTCGAGCACACTATTATATCTTATTTCTCTTCCTCTTGTTTTGTTCAAGTTTTTATTGTTTATGTAGGAGATAATTACATTAATGTTATTACTCTTCTTAAAATATTTTTTTCCTTTCCTCGCTGGACTATTTTCCCTGCGGGGGCCACTGGGCTTATAGTATCCTGCTTTTTCAACTAGGGTTGTAGCGTAGCAAGTAATAATAATAATAATAGTGGTACTGTATCTTGAATCAGGTGACGGTTTACTTGTTTTTAGCTGGGCTCAAATAGGTAATTTCGAAACTTGTTTAAAGCGTCTTGTAATGGACATTGCACAAATGTCAGTACAGGCAAGCCTTGTTATTTGCGATAGTTAGGTTACAGACACAGGCGCGATAAGCAAATTTTTGCCAAAAAATACTACACTAGGGTGGACTGACTCCTAACCTAAAAAGTCACCGTCCCTTGCCACGAGCGGGTGCCCAAGCTGATGATTAACACAGTAAATACTGCCTATTGTTTTTATTTGGATTCTACAACAGTTTATAATCATATGTACAGTACATTTGCACACATGTACACTACGTACTGGACACAGTAGGGTTACAGTATTGTGCTAAGATAAATTTTATCGAGCCATCATCATCCCCTTACTGTTCTGTATAACTAAAGTTGTTCTTATCTAGTAATACTGTTCTGTAACCTAATACTCACTGATACTGTACTGTATATTACTGCAATATTACTACAGTACAGCTGTTGTATGTTTTTGTTTAACTCGTAGCCTACGCTGCTACTCCAGTCGCTTAACGCAACTTATGTGTTCTCTCTTGTGCAGGATGTTATCTATACTTTCTTAAACAGAAACACAGTTTATTTTATAAAATAAAAACTTAAATATCTCGATAATAATACATACATACATATACCAAGGCACTTCGTCCAATTTTGGGGGTTAGCCGACATCAAACAAATGAAACAAAAAAGGGGACGTCTCCTCTCTATGTTCCTCCCAGCCTGACAAGGGACTCAACCGAGTTTGGCTTGTACTGCTAGGGTGGCACAGCCCACCCTCCCACATTATCCACCACAGATGAAGCTTCATAATGCTGAATCCCCTAATGCTGCTACCTCCGCGGTCATCCAAGGCACCGGAAGAAGCAGCAGGGCCTACCGGAACTGCGTCACAATCGCTCGCCATTCATTCCTATTTCTAGCACGCTCTCTTGCCCCTCTCACTTCTATCCTCCTATCACCCAGAGCTTCCGTCACTCCATCCATCCACCCAGACCTTGGCCTTCCTCTTGTACTTCTCCCATCAACTCTTGCATTCATCACTTTCTTTAGCAGACAGCCATTTTCCATTCTCTCAACATGGCCAAACCACCTCAACACATTCATATCCATTCTAGCTGCTAACTCATTTCTTACACCCGTTCTCACCCTCATTACTTCATTCCTAACCCTATCTACTCGAGATACACCAGCCATACTCCTTAGACACTTCATCTCAAACATTCAATTTCTGTCTCTCAGTCACTTTCATTCCCCACAACTGCGATCCATACATCACAGTAGGTATAATCACTTTGTCGTATAGAACTTTTTACATTCATGCCCAACCCTCTATTTTTTGCTACTCCCTTAACTGCCCCAAACACTGCATCCTTCATTCACTCTCTGACGTACATCTGCTTACACTCCACCATTTGCTGCAACAACAGACCCCAAGTACTTAAACTGATCCTCCACCTCAAGTAACTCTCCATCAATATGACATTCAACCTCGCACCACCTTCCCCTTCTTGTACATCTCATAACCTTACTCTTACCCACATTAACTCTCAACTTCCTTCTCTCACACACCCTTCCAAATTCTGTCACTAATCGGCCAAACTTCTCTTCCACGTCTGCAACCAGTACAGTATCATCCGCAAACAACAACTGATTTACCTCCCATTCATGGTCATTCTCGTCTACCAGTTTAAATCCTCCAGATCCATAAACGCAACATACACATCCTTACCTTTTGTAAATATTTCTCGCATATCTACCCAACTGTAAAAATCTGATTCATAAAACCCTTACCTCTTCTAAAACCACCCTGTACTTCTAAGATCGCATTCTCTTTTTTATCCTTAATCCTATTAATCCGTACTCTACCATTCAGTTTTCCAACTACACTCAACAAACTAATAACCCTTGAATTACAACACTCATGCATATCTCCCTTACCCTTGTATAGTTGTACAATACACGCACAAACCCAATCTACTGGTACCATTGAGAACACAAAACACATATTAAACAATCTCACCAACCATTCAAATACAGTCACACCCCCTTCCTTCAACATCTCAGCCCTCACACCATCCATACCAGATGCTTTTCCTACTCCCGTTTCATCTAGTTCTCTCTCTCTCTCTCTCTCTCTCTCTCTCTCTCTCTCTCTCTCTCTCTCACATACTCTATTTTGTTTCTGAAGTGTTATTGCATTCTAGAAAATTAAATTATTTAAACAGTTAATTGAGCTTTAAAAAAAAATTTATGTACTTTTGTTTGAAATTTTGGGTGTATTTTATCAATAAGTGTTTTGGGGCTCCGAAAATACTTTAAAACAAAAGCGCACGAATGTTTTATTAAAGCACAATTAACTATTACGAGAGAGAGAGAGAGAGAGAGAGAGAGAGAGAGAGAGAGAGAGAGTGAGAGTGAGTGTGTCGGTAAATTTAACACTACATGTACTTGTGAAAACGATGAACAAGACTTTATATGAAAAATATTGTATACTGGTAGCTAAGACATGAAAATAATATTTTGTGGAGATGATAGTTGATGAAATAAGGAAGGAAATATGAATAAAATGTGGTCATTGTTCTTGTTATTGAGGAAATATCCCAAAATCAGTAAAGTGTAAGTGATGGTGTAATATGGAAATTCATAACAAAGTAAGGGGAAGTTTTATATGGATGGGTACATTTTCAGGTAATTGTATATATAAAATGGAGATAATTTGGTGGGATTTTAGATATTTTGTAATGGAATTAGAGTGAAACGGTAGCTATTGACAACTTGCATGATGGGTGTCTTGGGTGGTGTCGTAGGTGGGTAGGGGAAGGAGGGACTCTGCACAGCTATGTCTCAATTTAGACAATATTTCCAGTGGGATTTGATCATGTATAGCAACATAGAAATACAGTAAAATACTTGATCACGGATAAAGACTAGAATCGAGTGTGTCTCAGTTGGTGGTGGGATGATATGTGAGGAGACTTGCATATAAGTTGGGAGGTGGAGAGTTGAGTAATGCCTCAAGTAGGTAATGTCAACATTGTCTAGTGAGTGATAGCCTTTGTACAATCAGTTATATTTGGTATGTCATACTACACACCATTATACCTGGCTTGTTTTGACATAAAATGGGCATCATCACAGTGAAGGGGAAGATATTCTTGAAAACCAAAACATAAGAAGGAAAATAACTTTTAGAGGAACGAGATTAAGTGAACTATGGCTTCCAGTGATCTTAGACTCCTGCTGCAGACTCCTTTATATCCAGTCATTTCTCGCTGTTGACTGCTTGCTGACATTCATCGCATTGTCATCTTTGTCCAATGTCCCTAACGATTTGTTGTACCTTCGGCAAATACTTATGTTTCTCGTGGGTTCCCAAAGGCAAGAGACCTACTCAAGTTGATCATCATGGCTATCTTAATCATATCATGGTCATCATCACAGGACTTGTTTGGAACTTAACCTACTATTATTATTATTATTATTATTATTATTGCTTGCTAAGCTACAACCCTAGTTGGAAAAGCAGGATGCTATAAGCCCAGGGGCTCCAACAGGGAAAATAGCCCAGTGAGGAAAGGAAACAAGGAAATAATGAAATATTTTAGGAATAGTAACAACACCAAAATAAATATCTCCTACATAAACTATAAAAACTTTAACAAAACAAGAGGAAGAGAAATAGGACAGAATAGCATGGCCGAGTGTACCCCCAGACAAACAGTATGAACATCAGGTGAGTATAGAAATCATTAATTTTATTATTAAAATTCTGATTTTTATTTGTTTACTTGATATTGGACTACAACATAGACAGAAATGTTCATAAAATTTGGTATGATGCAAGGTAAAATATTGATCCAGGATACAGTATTATATAGTACTGTTTAGGTAAATGCATGTTTAAAAGTCAAAAAATGTAGTAACAGGTTTGGCATGTCTTGAAAGTAGCTTAAACTGATACAGTATAAAGATATAAAGTACCAAGGGATCTCACCAGCAAGTTTTTCACTTTACTTTTATATGTCACTGTTTAACTGTACGCAATTTGTATAGTACTACATTATTATTATTATTATTATTATTATTATTATTATTATTAGCCAAGCTACAACCCTAGTTGGAAAAGCAAGATGCTATAAGCCCAGGGGCTCCAACAGGGAAAAATAGCCCAGTGAGGAAAGGAAATAAGGAAATATATAAAGGATGAGAACAATTTAACAATAAATCATTCTACAAACAGTAACTATGTCAAAACAGATGTCATATATAAGCTATAAAAAGACTTGTCAGCCTGTTCAACATAAAAACATTTGCTGCAACTTTACTTTTGAAGTTCTACTGATTCAACATTATTATAAGTTAGTTTTACATTTCTAGATTGTTATAGAACTCGCCTGAAGGAATTGTTCTGAAGAGAAAATTGTAATCTGTTAATTTTCAAATTTTTTGCAGCCAAGTAATAAGACAAAGAAAATTCGTAAAATATGAAGAAAAAAGAAATGCATAAAACAATTTAGCTGGAGCCAAAAAAAGTTGCTAAGGACCGTTAGTACTGTCTGGGACCTGATTATATATAGTTTTAAATCATTTATATGCTTTGAATCTGGCAATTTTATAAATTTTCTCTTGCTGTTAGGCAAATTTATAGTCAGATAACATGTTTTTCTAAAATATTGTTTGTGCAACTCACCCATATTTATTCTGTAGGAAAAAATGAGTGAGTCATCAGGTAAAGAAACTACTGATGCTTCCACCTCCAAGGGTTTTGACCAAATGTCAGATTCAGGTAACTCGTATGCAAAAGCAAAATCTAGTGGTGGAGACAGCCATTCCTGTACCTCGCATCATTCACAGACTGTAAAGGTCGAGAAACCAGATGTGCCATCCGTTTCCTCTAGCCACTGCAAAGTAAGTTCAAAGGATTGTGTATTATTTCTCTCTTTAAATGTGTATAAAAGCAATTATTCTTTTCTTCTTATAAACTATTTAGTATCAGCTTTTTCAGCTATGGGGATTGAATGCAAAGTGAGTTTTGTCCACTCATATAGGTTGTACTTTATTTGTTTAAAAGTTTGTTAAGCCTAGGTCTTCATCTAGCCTCTTCCTCATTCCATAATTAGTGTACGCGACTGGTCAAAAATGCTGGCTAAATATTTAGATATGCACACCTATTAAACTATTCCCACTCCTCCCCCTTTCCTGACTACTGCATGAAGTTTGGGCAATTTGTTGGAGATAGTCTTTTCCAAAGTAGTTGCAATTTATATTATTGATTTAATAATAGATGGATATTTCATTGTATTGAATTGGCTGAACTTTACGCAAAATGTCTGCATACCTACAGCTTGGAAAAATTTTATAATGTTAATTCACAAAAGACCTGAAAAATTACTGCCCAGTAAGTTTACTCTTCATAATATATAAAGTACTGTATTTACAAAGATCATATAAGGCCGGATAGAAAGACTATTAGACTTTAATCAACCACGAGAGCAGGCAGGCTTTAGAAGTGGGTATTCAACAACTGACCATATCCATGTAATTAACCAGCTAGTAGAAGAATCAATAGAGTATGACAAACCACTATACAGTATATGACATTTAGACCATAAGAGCTTTTTATTGTCGAAACCTCAATAGTAATGAAAGCCCATCAAAGACAATGAATAGATAACTCTTATGTTAGAACACTTGAAGATATCCATACAGGACGTACAGAACTTCTAAAACCACATAAAGATAGTGAGAATAATCTGATTGAGAAAGGAGTTAGTCATGGAGACCTCATCTCTTCCAAATTATTCACAGGATGCCTTGTAGTAGTTTTTAAAAATTTAGGTTAGGAAAATGTAGGATTTAATATTAATGGGGAATACCTAAACTTGAGATTTGCAGTGACATAGTTGTGTTAAGTGAATCATGGGAGGAATTGCAAAAGATGAAAGATTTGAATAGCAAAAGCAGAAATGTAGAACTGAAAACTAAGTTGTTGTTCAATTAAAATGCAGAGAAACTACAAATAAAGAGTTATGGACAAACCTTTAGAGATTGTTAATGAATACTGTATATGGACTGTACTAACGACACAGTAATTGTTTCGCCAGTACAGAGACCAAAATTAATGAATATACACTGTATATGGACTGTACTTACGACACAGCAATTGTTTTCCTAGTACATGAGACCAAAATTAAATGAAGGATAAGCATGAGATGGAGAGCTTTTGGAAAACAAAATGAGATTATGAAAGACTCTTAATTCTCTTGTTTTTGCTAATGGCAGCAGTGATTGCTAAAAGAGGATTCGACTGCATTTCATGAGCATGTAATTGAAAATTGCTTTCTATTCTGCTGTAATGTAGGTCCTTTTCAGCCTTTTTTTTCCAAAACAGCCCAGTCTCATCATAATGGAAAAGTTGCTGTGGTACATAATGCTTGGAATTTATGACCCTTTTAGAATTATCAAAAAATACTTGTGCTACCAACATTGGAGCTCTCAGCAACGCAGCCTCACAGTGTTGCACAACATTGTGGAAGCCAGTTCTTCTAAAAATTCTCAGTGCGTCTCCGGCTCTACTTGAATATTGCTTCTTCTTCCTTTTGTGTTGATGTACCTGACACCTTCCCAAGGTAAGCATTCAAGGCTTTTGCCTTTTCACAAATAAGGTTTTCAGTAATACTAACTGCTTCTCGTTTATCCAAACGAGAAGCAACTTCTCAACATCTAAAACATGAGGTCATTGTTGTGTTAGTATTGTACTCCTTTTGCAACCTTTTATCGCTTTGATAGCTTCTTTGTTTTTCAAGATTGTAGATATTGTTGATATTATAAGATTGAACTTTTTTGGGAGTTTATGTGCGATACATCATGCGAAGAAGACTTTTGTTATGGGCTGGGGCCGAAGAATCTTGCCATGTAGGATTTGTGACGACTCGTTGGAGAACTAGGCCCACGGATGAAAACGCTTGGAGTGTAAGCGATCGAAGTGAGAAGAGGTTGTCTTGCAACTTGTGGGGATTGTGAGGGACAGAAGAATGACAGGAGACATTTTTTGTGCTGAGGAATCAGGAGCACTTGGAGACTGGTTTTCTTTGTTAACATCTGCGAGAACCTCCAATAGCTGTTCTTCTACTGGGCGCTTTGCTACAAGGAAGCGATTCAAGTTCTCCTCCGATGGTGAACCTTTGATGCCCAACGACAGCCACAGGATGCGTAGAGCTTTGGCTTTTTGTAAGATAGACTCACCTTGAGGAGAAGACTGTGTCGGCTCTCTAGAGGACACGACAACTCCCCTTGCCCCTGGGTGTGCCTAAGAGTTAATTTGCTGCCGCTCTTACTCAAATGGATTCCTGAAGAAGCCACGAGAGAACCTGAATGAAGAGTCCTGGGAGAAGAAATAGACCTAGGCTTCTTTGACTTCGAGGAAGACCCCGAAGGCAAAAGATCCTTTTAGGCTTTTCTTCTTCCTCCTGCCAAACTTTACCCTCTGGGAGGGTGACCACTCCTGACATTCATTACAAGGAGATGCCTTGGCACAAACATGGCCTCTGCACACTCAGCATAGTGTATGAGGATTAACCTCAAGATAACTCCTGAAAGTGCTGCAGGACTTCGGCAGCACTCCCAGTCTTTGTCCACACAAACTGCATTATCATACAAACCTACGTAAACACACTGGAATTAGAAAAAGGAAAGTTAGTTAAGATTGAATTTGCACTCGCCGATGGGATCACTGGAAGATCAACATTTATACATGGTGGCCTCCTAGTGGCTGGGCAGTGAACTACCAGCTGGTATGTTTACACCTGGAATAAGATTTTAACTGTCGATTTCCAGCTTTTGCTGTATTTTTTTATTATCGTGAAGGGACAAATAAGTGTTCTTAGTGTATCACTTGGAGAATTCACAGGCCTTTAAGAAGTGCAAAGTGTAGAGGACTTGTCTAATCTTCATATGGACATCCAACAGCAAGGCTTCGGTGACTGTTATCTTGTTCATCAAATGGACAAACAATGTTTTCGGCTCTGAAGCCAAGATATACCTTTTGAAGACAAGCCTCCCACTCCAAGCCTAAAGTTATGAACAATGCTCCTACCCATTTTATTATTATTATTACTAGCTAAGCTACAACCCTAGTTGGAAAAGCAAGATGCTCTAAGCCAAAGGGCTCCAACAGGGAAAATAGCCCAGTGAGGAAAGGAAATATGGAAATAAGTACATGATATATGAAGTAATGAAAAAAATAAAATAAAATCTTTTTAATTAAAAAAATTAACATTAAAACAGATATTTCATATATAGACTATAAAAAGACTTATGTAAGTCTGATCAACATAAAAAAAATTTACTGCAAGTTTCAACTTTTGAAGTTTTACTGATTCAACTACCTGATTAGGAAAATCATTCCACAAATAGGTCACAGCTGGAATAAAACTTCTACAATACTGTGTAGTATTGAGCCTCATCATGGAGAAGGCATATCTATTAGAGTTAACTGCATGCCTAGTATTGTGAACAGGATGCAACTGTCCGGGAAGATCTAAATGTAAAGGATAGTCAGAATTATGAAAAATATTATGCAACATGCATAATGAACTAATTGAACGATGGTGCCAAAGATTGATTTTAGATCAGGAATAAGAAATTTAATAGACCGTAAGTTCCTGTCCAACAAATTAAGGTGAGAATCAACAGCTGAAGACCAGATAGGAGAACAATACTCGGAACGAGGTAGAATGAAAGAATTAAAACACTTCTTCAGAATAGATTGATCACCAAAAATCTTAAAAGACTAAGCCAATTTTTTGTGCAATTGAAGAAGACAGACCTAATGTGTTTCTCAAAAGTAAATTTGCTGTCGAGAATTACACCTGAAATTTTAAAATTTTCCTACAAAGTTACAGAAACATTATCAATGCTGAGATCCAGATGTTGAGGAGATGCTGTCCTTTACTTACTGTTATATTTTGAGTTTTGTTGGGATTCAACTTCATAGAGGCTTTACTTTTGTTAATTTATTTTAAATAAATAGACTGTTCAAAAGAATTAGATGAACACTTGCTACATTAATCCTCAAGTGAACATTGTTTTACCTGTGCACAAATGTAGCACACAGGGAATGAGGATTGGCTTTTTCAGACAAAATCCTATTTAAAATACATTTTACAAAATGCTGTGCTATCTGTGCTATAAAATACATGGTAGACATATCTGACCAAAGCTGCAACAGACACTAGAAATAATTAAGTGCAAACAAATATTTTCAATAGAAAGCTTGAGAGAAACACTGTTAATGTGTTCTGTGTCGATGACGAATGAAGAAGAATCCTTGCGGCTGTAAGTCAGCATGTGTATATAGTATATTTTTTTAATACATTGGAGGAGTTATTAAGGTTATACCTTACCCACAGGTATTTATGAAAATAAAATAAAATTGACAAAGGATAAGAAATTTCAATGATGTCAATCATAAGAAGTTATTTTCCTAAAATGAAAGATTCTAGATATGTGAAGCAAGAATTTTTTCTACTATATTTTAACATGTAAAGAAAACTTACTTTATCACTTATCCAATCCTAGAAACATAAGGTGAAAAGGTATTTTAGGTGATCCAACTGTCTAAGTTTGTGAAAGCAAAAATATTAAAGTGATTACTGTAATAATTTTTTTTAACAGTCAGATAAAGGTTATTGCATTTGCCTGAAGTATTGTGTCCTGTGCAACATAATAGGTTGGACCAAGGGTTCTTTTATGTTTCATCCACTCTTATGGCCAACTTTCCTGTTTTTTTTTCTATTTCAATCATTTAATTCTCATTTATAAAAAATGCATCATTCTATTTCTGTCTAGAAATGTTTGAACAGCTTTGCTTGGGTTTCAAGAATAATCCAGATATTAAATTCACCTTGTAATATAGTGCTTTATCATTGGATTTTTAACCTTTCCAAGTTGTACTTTGATAGAAATACAAAAAAACAATCTCATTCGTTTTATTGTAAGGTTCATGAAGGTTATACATGAAATACCGTTTGTACAGAGAAAATTGATCATGTGTATTTTGTTCAATTTCAAATTAAAAATTGGTCAGCTGAGATATGAAAATTGTACTCTGAGAAACTTGAGACATTTTATTAAAGGCTGGAATAATAACTACTTTATTCCAAAATTATCTAACTTTGGCTTTGCAAAATATAACCTGTAAAGCTTGTGAAGCATAAATCTCTCTTTATTTTAGCTTATTGGATTTCCTCCACTTCTCGCTGTTGTTCCTTTAACCATAAAATTAGATTGATAGAGAATAAAGAAACTAAGGTGAACTAAGGCTATTCACACATGGAAATATGTAAATAAACCTCTCCC
>NC_090755.1:21175960-21335960 GCF_036898095.1 Palaemon carinicauda | reverse complement strand
GAACTCCCTATCACTTCATTACAAGAGCAGTTGTACCGCTTCGGCTGTGTTCACACCCCAATCCTTGCCTATGCTAAGTAGCTTTAGACATTTGATATCCTCAATTTCTAAGACACTAGCACTAAGAAGCTGATTGTTTAATAAACCTTTGTTAGTTCTACAAGTTTTGGCTATTCATGGATCAACCAAGTCGAACGCTCCACCTAACAAGTCTGTCCTTGCCACTATTCCTTCATGTGATGACGTCGCCCCATGAACCGCCAATCCTACGTGTGATGAAGCTCTTCCGTGGGTTGGTCACGCCAACAAGTCCACACAAGCTGTTTTACCCACTCGTGATGATGTGGCGGGATGTATACAAACACAACCCCCCCACACCCTTGATCACTCCTACTTTCTCAATATCCCACAATACAAACTTTCCCCTGACTCTACTTCAAACTGGACTCTTGGACAGAAGGAAAATGAAAACAAAACATAACCTTAACACTATATTCTTAAAAGTAAACGCAATCATAAACCAAAAAAAACACTTATCACGAATCATAAACAATATTAAATATAAAACCGTAACACCATTCAAATAAAAAACCCTAACAACTTAAAATTAACACACCCAAAACCAATAATTGTTTATGAGTGGAACTCTTTATCCACACACACGTGACACACCAAAACCAATATTTGTTTATGTGTGGACGTCGGTGTCCACACAAGGGCCAACAGTCCTTTTCGGCCAAAGCCACAACTCCCTGGCAGACGCAACACTGGCACAATCTGCTATAACTGCCTCACTTAATTTGGCAGTCTATATCGTCATCATCATCATCATCCTCATCAGTAACAGCAATCGAAATCGTAATTGTAATAAACAGGCCAGGTCGTCAACAGTTGATCAATCCACTAGAGCATTCTAAACACAAGTTCCTTAAGTAAGCCAGGTCATCAACTAAAGATCGGCATTCAAAAATAACTCTCCAAAGGAGGAATCGCGGCCTGCCAAAATAAAAAAGAAAAACACTTATGAACACTCCTAACTAACAACTATCGCACTATAATCAAAGATAAACAATAAACTTTCTATCATTCACGAACGCGCCTAACAAAAATGAATAAAAACAGTACTTACTCAGAACATAAAAACACTAAACAGCCGGCTTTCGAAGAACAAAAAAATGCAGAACCGACTCCTTCTATCGTTCGAGATCCAATGCTTTCGCCCAAGACATTCATCACCACCCTATCCTAGCTAAAAAATGTAAACAAACAACCTCAAATATACCAACAATCTTTCCAACTTCAAACAATCATTCGCTAATTATCCTTGTTCTTCGGCGCGCACCGCGGACACACAAAACACGCACACACAAACGCACATACACACATACTCTCGCGCACGCGCGATCTAACAAAACGAAAGCAAATGAAATTCTCTCTCTCTCTCTCTCTCTCTCTCTGACAAAACTAAAGCAAATAAACACTTTCTTTCTCTTGCGGTTTGACAAAACTTAAGTAAATAAACACCCACACTCTCTCTCTCTCTCTCTCTCTCTCTCTCTCTCTCTCTCTCTCTCTCTCTGATTTGGCAAATAAAAAAAATAAATTAAAATAAAACTAATCCTCCACATTCCTCCCCCCTTACTTTGCCAAAGCCTTCATATACCTGCACTCTCTCATTCACTTCTTCCATGTCGTTTTCATTCAACGTACTATTACGATTCCCGTCTATGCTCTGCTCGTCTAAGATATCATTCACTATTTCATCTACCTCAGTTTCATCTGGCCCGAAAATCCCACTAATTTCTGTCAACAATTCATCCATTACATCTAAACCATTTTCTACTCTAACAAAAGAATCATTCATGCTGCTTATCATTCTCCTATCTTTCATTCTCGTGTCCGTCATACGTTCTCTTGCCTCGTCTAACGAAAAACCACACACACTATAAGTATCATTCATACTCATCCAAGTTTCATCTGTATTAATACATTTATCTTCCATACTCACCTGTACATTTACACCCTTGTCCTGCTTATTCTGATTCCCGCCAACAACTACAAAATTTTCCTGTCTTTTATCCCCAGTAACATTTTCAGACTTCTTTTTCTTTCCATAGTCTACTAACACCAATTGCTTATCTTCTAAACCTAATGCCTCACACATACTCGGTTCATACTTGTTCGTTTTTAGCCATTTAGTCATACCATTCTCCTGAATATATCTTGGTACCTCCTTCCATTTCCGCAACTGATTGTGGTGTGCCCTAACCTTTTCCACACTACCATCCACACTTACTTTACCTAAAACATAACTCAACCCACTAGAACCAACATCTAACACCTCATATGGACCTTCAAACTTATCACGTACCTTATTGACATTCATTCTTCCCTTTTCAATTACTTCTTTTAACACTTTCTCTCTCACTTTGTAGCTTTCAAATCTCTCATTTGCTTTCTTCCAAACATCTCTATCATTCTCGGACACACTCAATCTCGGTCTTACGATCTTTTCAAAATTCAACACAAACTTACACGGAGACATACCAGTACTCTTGTGCACCGTCGCATTATACGCCCACAACGCACGCCCAACATATAAATCCCAATCATTATCACATGTACTCATCATCCGCAAAATTTCTGTCAAGGTTCTTACCGTCCTTTCAGCCAAACCATTCGCACTTGGCATATACGGAGTCGAATACACATGTTCAATGCCCCATTCTCTCAACATCTGCTCAAACTCCCATCCAACAAACTCCGGACCATTGTCACTTAACATTTTCGCAGGCTTACACACACTCATCGGCAACATCACTTGACTTACCATTCTCGCTACAGTCTCACTTCTTTTATTCTTGATGGGTACTGCATACGCAAACTTACTCATATGATCAACCATAATAATCATTCCCACATGTCTCCTCGCAGTCACAGGCAACGAAACACAATCAATCACAAACATCTCAAATGGCTCTTTCATACGTAACCTCAGAACAGGCGGACTTGCATGCATGCTCTGATACTTCCCCTTCTGACAATCCTCACAAGTAATCGCTACATCCCTACAAATTTGGCTCAACCCAGGCGTAAACAACCTCTCTCGCATGCATTCCCACAATTTATTCTTCCCCATATGCCCATACCTGTCATGCACTACCATACACATACTTACAGCTGCATGCATTGGAAATACAGGAACATATATATCTTCATCCATTCCCCTATGCAAAAAATACACAATATTCTTACAAACAATAAATCTTTTAACAACTTTCTTATACGCTTCCAAATCACACGGCCATTCTTCCACCCTAATACCATTTAAAATACATTCACGTAACCTATTTATCTCTAAACATTCACCTTGCATTTCTTCCACCTCTTCTTTGCTCAACAAATCATCTTCACTTTTTGCAATATCAATCATGCCAACAAAATTCGCCATGAATACACTATTATCCTCAATTACTATTACCTTACAGCCATTCTTAGAAAGCAAACCCTTACCAACATCAACTGACACATGGTGCAACCTCAAAAAATCTATTCCCATCAAAAAACAACTAGGCATTTCATTCTCTCCCATTACAATAAAATTATGTTCAACTTCCATACTCCCTAGTTTCACCTTCAACCTCACTTCTTCCCAAACAAGTAAACTTCCCTGACCTATTCCATGAATTCTCACACTCGTACACTGTCTTTTCACTTCCCAATTGTACCTCTCAATTTCCCTGATAACAGACTCATTTACTAATGACACTTGAGCACCCGTATCAATTAAACTACAATATTCATTCTCATTTATATTCACATATGTCATCATCCTTCCTTTTACACCATGTATACATACATTTACTCTCCTTTCAATTCTGTCGCTCACTTCACCAATATGTTCATCATCATATTCACTGTCCTCTATACAGTCATATCTTAGGTTAAGGTCACTTGCACCATTATCCTTCTCACTCAACAATTTGCAACATTCCTCCTTACATTGAATCCTCAAAATATATTCCCTATCATTCTCCTTACATGCCCTATATTCCATCGGTCGATTCCATCCAAAATACAAATACACAGTTACACCATACAACATACTTACCACCATTAATATCCTTGATAATACTTCCCCTTCTAGTACACTACTCTCCTCCTCATATACCATTTCTTTTGACACTTCACTCATCACCCTTCTTTTAAGCTCAGTTACACTACCTGGTATTTCCGTATTTAACCCCTCTTGTACCAACTTACTTAAACCCATTAGGATACACTTATATACCATATCTTGCCCTTCACAACTCTGCTCCACAACTAAACCTTCAGGCAACCTTTCAGAATTCTGATTACTCTCTTTATCTTCCATCCTCCCATGCATCCTCGACATCGCATCTGCTATCACATTCTTATTTCCCGGTACATATTCTAACCTAAAATCAAATTCATTCAAATCCTCTATGGTCCTAGCAACCCTTGCATTTACACACTCTTTCCTTATCATATACACTAGGGGCTGATGGTCAGTACGCACAATGAATTTTACACCATACAAAAATACTTTCAATGCTTTCACACAAAATCGTATTGCAGCCAATTCCCTGTCAATCGTCGAATACTTCCGCTCAGCTTTATTAAATGCTTTACTAACATACGCTATTACTCTCAATTGCTCTTCTCCATTTACTCTCTGCATTTGAACCAAACAACCACCCATACTAACCCCACTCGCATCCGTATACAACTCTAGCATACTCGCATTTTCACTGTAGTCTGGAAATGCCAAAGTGACGTCTTCCGCGACCTCTTCCTTCAACCTTTCAAACGCTTCTATCATGCGATCATCCCATTTTAATTTTGTACTATTCCTTTTACCCGTCCATTCATTCAAAGGCTTCCCTATACCTGAACAATCTCTAACAAACTTGCGCCCAAACTCAACCAAACCAAGAAAACCTCGCAACTCACGCACAGTCCGGGGACGTGGAAATTCTCGCACCTTATTCACAAACTTGTCACTCTTCCTTATACCAGATTCACCCACTACATGCCCAAGAAATTCCACCTCCCTGGACAACCATGTACACTTCTCAAGCTTAATTTTCACACCAACTTCAATTAACCGCATCAACACTGCCCCAAGCAACCGCATATGTTCCTCAACAGTCTCGCTCGCAATCAGAATATCATCTATAAAAACAGTCACCTTCTGTCGATCGAAACCAGCCAATACAACATTCATCGCTCTTTGGAAGGCAGCAGGCGCATTAGCAAGACCAAACTTAATCTCTTAAACTGATAATGGCAACTACTGCTCGAAAATGCTGTAATGGGCCTGCTCCCCTCTGCCAGAGGCATCTGGTAATAGCCCCTAACTAAATCTAACTTAGTAAAAACTTTCATTCCATGCATCTTATAAACACAATCAGACACCACATTCATTGGAAAACGTTCTTTAACAGTCACCTCATTCACCTTCCTATAATCAATACACATACGTAAACTTCCATCCGGCTTTCTTACAGGTACAATAGGGCTATTCCAGGCACTCTCACTCCTTTCTATTACACCCACTTGTTCTAATTCCTGACACTGCTCCTCTATCTCCTTGGCAATAGGCGGAGAAAAATGCCTGGGACGCTGATATATGGGGGTATCATCACTGAGAACTATTCTAAATTCTGGCAGGTCTGACCCCCCACAATCATCGTCACCGAGACTCATAACTCTCCGCTTATCCCATAACATCTTAAGCAATCGTTCCCTTTCGACCTCACTTATACTCTCATCTAACTTAATTCTTCCTTTCAACGTATCGTAATCCCAATCGTCATCATTCTTTACCTTACCAGCCATTACCTGTCTCGCCTTAACATATCTTCCATCCTGTACATTGATCAGTGTATACATACATCCCATGCAATCGCCCTCACGTATTCCACATACTCTCTTCCTCCTAACACTCGGCAACAACCTTACATACACCTGGGGTTCCTGCATATTCATAACACCATCATATATATACGCACTCGTTTTCACCAAATTACCTGCTTCCATACCTTCCACTACATATTCATCCTCGTCACTATTTGAAATTCCCAGACTGCTCGGCCATGCAACTTTTACACTAATAACCTCACCTTTCTTACCCGATAACTTTACACTTTCCTTTGCTACCAACGGCACTCCCTTCCACACCTTCGTACTCACTCTGCCGTCTTCCTTTAAATAAAATTCCCCACAAATATTACCTTTAACCTTTATTTCAAATATATTCACACTTGGATGTACAATCATACCACATTTTTTCAGAAATTTATACCCAAGCAGTACGTCATATTTCTCATTCGCTCCCTCAACCACGTAAAAATCATTATCCTCCATCATCAGCCCCCCAATCATAACATTTTCCCGCAACTTCCCTTGCACAGGCATACGCAAATTACCAATACCTTTTACTTCACCCTTACATCCCTTAAATTCACAAACCTCTTTTACCTTATCATATGCATTCCTAAACATTAAATTGACACCACAACCAGTATCAATCAAACCAACCAACTCTACACCATTAAAAATCATTTTCACACTCATGCAATCATGTGCTCTTTCTCCCATCACATCTTCATGCAATAAACCCTCACGAACATGCATCACATTCACTCCCCACACACACGAGGACTCACCCAGCTGAACCCTCTGATTAATGAGTTTCCCGAACATCCTGGCTGACTTGACCCCTTCTTTCTACAAACCCTAGCTACATGCCCATCTGCACCACATTCAGTACACTTACCCCGCGGCTCCTTGCACATTCTAGCATAATGACCATCCTTACCACAATTACCACAAATTACATTCATACGATTATTACGGCATCCACTCGCTATGTGTCCAGTCATACCACACCGATAACACTTAACCACTTTCTCTTTCTTACAGTCGCTAATACGATGCCCTGTCTCTCCACACCCGAAACATGCTCCTAATGCCCATCTACACTCGTTCTTTTTATGTCCTACCTTTCCACACCTATAACACCTCTCTTCACGGATACCACTACCTAACCTAACTTGCTGCGTACTAGCACTTCTATCTCTCCAAACTTGATTTCCCTGTCTAAACCCGTCATTTCTCATGGGTATTCCTACATTACTCACCCTAACACTTCTATCTATTACACTATCAGCTGCCCTCATTGGCCCTCTCATAACAGCATCTCTAAAACTACCAAATTCTGGCACACATTCCTCCATTCCAGTTCTTACACTCACAGATTTACTTTCTTTCATACACCTATCCAACTCGTAATCCTCAACTATCTCTAAAATATCATCCCAAGTTAATCTCTCTCTAGTCCACCTCATTTTCTCCTTCCGTTTCAAATTAATAAACTCACACACACTCTCTGGTACTGTACCCAAAAACTTCTTCATTAGTTCCTTATTTTCATTTATTCCTTCGTCCCCATACTTCTTTCTAGCCAATGTTTCTAACCGACATACATACATCGAGATTGCTTCACCCACCTTCATTCGTGCTTCATCAAAATCATTTTTTCGCTTATACTTAACACTACCTTTCATACGTTTTACCTGTTCAATTATCCTCCTCTTTACACTTTCATACTCAACCTCTCCTACACTCATTATCACCCCATACATCGTCAACAAATATCCTGACAAAAATTCTCCCAACTCCCTAGCCCAAACTCTCTTACTATCCCCATACTTAGCCTGACAAAACTTTTCATATTCCCTAAAGAAGTCATATACATCCCTACTGCTATGTTCATTAAACCTTTCACACCTAGGTACCTCTCTCATAAACACTGTCTTACAAACTTCCTCTACTTCATTCTCACTACTATCTTCACTGTCTACTCCCTTCTTGTTGCCTTCTTCATTTGAATACAATGAATCTAGTTCTACACTCAAAGTCCTATCTTTAACTATTCCCTTCTTACCCTTTTTCTTATTTACCACCTTCACCCAATCATGATCATCCTCACTCACACCCTGACCTTTCTTCTTTTCTTTCTTCACATTATCTTTACCTTTCTTCTCAGTCTTCCTATCACCCTTCGTTCCAATCTTACTATGTCTAGGCCCTTTACTTTCAATATCACTATCACTACCTTCCCCATTATCACTTACCCTATCCTCTTCCACAATCAACCCGTTACCAGAAGCAGAAGCCACTCCTCCGACTGCACCTTCACCCATGACTGTTTTCATCATCCCCATTACTTGCCCTATCATAGCTTCCATTCGTTTCTCATTTTCTCGCATCCTCATCTCAACACCCTCTTCCACTCTCTCTACAGTTCCCTGAAGTTCCCTAAGTTTCCTTTGCATCTCCTCATTCTCACTACTTAACCTCGCATCTCCAACAACAACCTCTCCTCTCGCTCATTAGACAACCGCAATTCCTCCTTTAAAATATGCAACTGTTCTTCCATTAACTCCATTAAAATACCTTTTAATATTTCAAGTAATTCCTAACCCTATTTACCCTTGTCCAACAGTCCAGTTTCAATCCCACCTTCGACAGTCCTTTACTTTCAGTCCCTGTTCGGGCGCCAAATTTATGTGGCGGGATGTATACAAACACAACCCCCCCACACCCTTGATCACTCCTACTTTCTCAATATCCCACAATACAAACTTTCCCCTGACTCTACTTCAAACTGGACTCTTGGACAGAAGGAAAATGAAAACAAAACATAACCTTAACACTATATTCTTAAAAGTAAACGCAATCATAAACCAAAAAAAACACTTATCACGAATCATAAACAATATTAAATATAAAACCGTAACACCATTCAAATAAAAAACCCTAACAACTTAAAATTAACACACCCAAAACCAATAATTGTTTATGAGTGGAACTCTTTATCCACACACACGTGACACACCAAAACCAATATTTGTTTATGTGTGGACGTCGGTGTCCACACAAGGGCCAACAGTCCTTTTCGGCCAAAGCCACAACTCCCTGGCAGACGCAACACTGGCACAATCTGCTATAACTGCCTCACTTAATTTGGCAGTCTATATCGTCATCATCATCATCATCCTCATCAGTAACAGCAATCGAAATTGTAATTGTAATAAACAGGCCAGGTCGTCAACAGTTGATCAATCCACTAGAGCATTCTAAACACAAGTTCCTTAAGTAAGCCAGGTCATCAACTAAAGATCGGCATTCAAAAATAACTCTCCAAAGGAGGAATCGCGGCCTGCCAAAATAAAAAAGAAAAACACTTATGAACACTCCTAACTAACAACTATCGCACTATAATCAAAGATAAACAATAAACTTTCTATCATTCACGAACGCGCCTAACAAAAATGAATAAAAACAGTACTTACTCAGAACATAAAAACACTAAACAGCCGGCTTTCGAAGAACAAAAAAATGCAGAACCGACTCCTTCTATCGTTCGAGATCCAATGCTTTCGCCCAAGACATTCATCACCACCCTATCCTAGCTAAAAAATGTAAACAAACAACCTCAAATATACCAACAATCTTTCCAACTTCAAACAATCATTCGCTAATTATCCTTGTTCTTCGGCGCGCACCGCGGACACACAAAACACGCACACACAAACGCACATACACACATACTCTCTCGCGCACGCGCGATCTAACAAAACGAAAGCAAATGAAATTCTCTCTCTCTCTCTCTGACAAAACTAAAGCAAATAAACACTTTCTTTCTCTTGCGGTTTGACAAAACTTAAGTAAATAAACACCCACACTCTCTCTCTCTCTCTCTCTCTCTCTCTCTCTCTCTCTCCTCTCTCTCTCTCTCTCTCTCTAATGACAAAGCTAAAGCAAATAAAATGTCTTTATTTAACAATACTAAAACAACTCTCTTTCTCTCTCTCTCTCTCTCTCTCTCTCTCTCTCTCTCTCTCTCTCTCTCTCTCTCTCTCTCGATTTGGCAAATAAAAAAAATAAATTAAAATAAAACTAATCCTCCACAATGACATCACCACGCACCACCATTTTGTCCCATTAGGCCATTCCTCTGCGTGGCAACCATATTGATTATGCATGTCATGTTCGTGCAACCACTTAGCAAGCTTGCTTATGGATAGAACCCCACAGGAGACATGTTCCATAGTCAACTGTAGCTCATTATAACAAGCCCCTTGGCTTATAGCCATTAACAGGCTGGTTTTCTTCATCCTGAAGCCATAAGCTATTCCCCTCAAGGTCCCAACGTCTGGTTCGGAAGCATCACAATTAATTAAAATCACGAGTCTTATCCTGCGTTTGGGTGGCCTACAGGAGCCTCCTCATGCTCAAACCATTAACAGGCAGTGTGCTATTGATTCCATTTTTCCTCAATCACAAAGTCCTAGACATAATTTTGACATGGCACACATTAATCAAATTAAAGACATATAAGATTTGTTTGACACACATTTCAGTGTCTGAAATTTCTCTTAGGGCTAGCAGGTCCCCAAAGTTACCTCCTTTAGCCCTTCCTCGCCAGAGGTTTTATGTTCTCTCTCTGCATTTCAGAGTTCATTCCCTACTACCGCTGACCTTCCTAACTTGGAATTCCCTCAATACAATTAAAAATGCCATGTTTTTAATTTCAGTTTTTGATATACAGGTTGATCATCACTAATCCGGAAACATCAGTTAACCGGCATTATTTTCAATACTGGCCGGTTGGTTGGCGATACAGTTTCTCTAATTATTTTCACTACTGGCCGGTTGGTAGCGCTGTTTCCAATGTAAACAAATAAGACGCACCCTCATTTCAGCAGGATAAGAGTTTAGTGTATTATTGAAAACTATCTAGCTCCACATTAGACAAGCAGAAACATATCGTACATTTCCGCGCATCTAAGACGAGGTCGAAAATAAAGTTAAATTTGAATGATTTACAAAACCATCCGTGCATAGGCTAGCTTTTGTTGTATATTTAAAATTCCAAGATAAATAAAGACAATTTTATACCATGCTTTTTCTAAACACGCAACATAAACCTGCAACCTCTACTTTAAGTTTCATCACTGATCATAACGAACGAGCGCATCTGTGAACAAGTAGAGAGTGAGTGAGTGAGTGTGTTTTTGGATGAAAATTAATAATAATGGCTACAAACAAACTGTATGAAAACTGATATCCTGTAACATATTGGTGCTGATGTAATATTCATCATGAGTATATTTCGAATAGATTAAGAGATGATATTGAAAATACACCACTTGTTTGAGCACAATCTTTTGATACTGTAGCGTGACTTTCAGATCAGCTGATCATAACAAGAGATTAACAAAGTAAGTAATTCTTGATGTTTAAAGTTTTCTAAATTGAAAAATATAATTTAAAAAAATGCTTTAGTAGAGTATATGATATCCTATTAAACAAGAAAATTTAATAATGATGTACAGTAGGAAAATATTAAGAAAATATGACGATGATTGTCGAATCATGACGCGTCATAATAAATCTACGGAAACTTAGCTTTTCTCGATGACTGCATATAATATATGGATAATCCGGAAAAATTGATAATCTGGCACCTTCTTGATCCCAAAGTTTCCGGATTAGTGATGGCCTACCTGTAGTATGTATACATATGACTAAGTTCATATAGCTTCACTTGAGTCACAAGACTAGACCTTAATTTAATCCACTTTTGACTTTTTGCTCATAAGTAATTGTAACTATCAGAGGAGGAGGGTACACCTCTTAACAGAGACACCCCCCCCCCTAAGGAAGACTCCCATTTAAATGCCACTGTAGTTTGTATCAGTGTAGGAGTAAAACTAAGCGTTTAATCAAAGGTCCTACCTCAACCTTCCCGCATGTGTTTAACCAAAAGAGAGTCGGAGTCATACAGTGACGCATAGTGCCAGCATGCACTGAAGTTGCCTAGCAACCTATTAGGATGCAAAACCTCCCTTTTTCTCGATTGTCTGGTCGTAGAAAACGAGACTAGGAGTAACCAACTTAAATAACTGGTTTGTATAGATAGGAAAAAAAAAAAAAGTTTAAAAATTTGTAATATTTATTTTCGAGCAGAACAGAAAGGAGCCATCGCAAATAAAAAACTCAATAATGGTCACTTGTCTATAAATAAAGGTCTGAATAGAAGACTCCAAATTTCAATTCCATACAGTGGTTGGGGATTAACTTGGGAATTGAGAAATGTTATTTTGACTGGTAAGCCTAGGTCCTTTCAGCTTCACGTAATCTGGGTCAAGACATCAGATATTTTTCCTCCTAGAGTTTTTGAAAATCCTCGAACCCCCTGACTATCTCTAGACAACGTTGACAACCTCTGCCAATTTGAATGAGGAAATTTATTGGTCCAGGCACTAAAAATGTGTTAATTGAAATTAAAGGTTTTATTCCAGCATAGTAATGTACTGTACAATTGCATATTTTTACATGCTTAACTTAAAAAAATTTAAATCGTATATAATGCTAAATGAACTACTGTACTTCCAAATTTCATTCTATTCCTTTCACAATCCCAAATCTTTAAAATTTTACTAATCAATTCTAATATTAAGTTTAGTTTTACATAATTCATTGATTAATTTTACTTTAGTATTAGCTTTCCCTCTACCCTCATTATATTAAATTTTTATTTATCTCATCAATTTATTTTCTTTACTTTCATAATTTTTATTTAATGCACATATTATTCACACATTTTTATGAATCATTTCTGTCTTATGAATATTCCTTATGTCCTATCTTGTTGCATATTCCTATTCCTTGTTAACCTTGTTTTCTGTTTTCATTATTCCCCATTACACTGTATTAATTTTATTTGTTGCAGATTATGTATTCATGTATTTACTGCATAAAACATGAATATTCTTTCACGCACTACATTGTAACACCTGGCAGGGTTATTCTGTTTTTAGCTATGCTCCCCACAAAAATTACATTATGTTTATATAAAGAATTTTTTCCTTAACTCATATTTTGTGAATGGAGAAACTTGAATAATTTTTTTTTTTTTTTAAACAGTGAACATGAAATATGTTTAGCTCCTTTTGTTCGTGATTCATTTTCCATTTTTAAGAACCACTGGTCAAAAATAAAAGTTTGACAGCTTTGAGTCTGACATTAACAAACAAACTGGCTGTAAGAGGAAATTTCAGCTGTGATCTTTCATATTAAAGATTTAAATTTTTAAGTTTTTTTTTTTTATTACAAATAATGAAGTTACCAATATCAATCATTTCTATGTTTATCCTAATTTCATTGTTTTTCTTCCTTGAAATAAAAATTCTAAAAAATTATTGAAGTAAACTAAAGTAACAATAAATCCAATATCATTTTCGAAATTTTTTTGTTTTCATAGAGGATCTTTTCTTAGTGTGAAATTTAAAGTTTTTATCATGCATTTTCTAAACTACATCAAATATTTAATTATATATGTATTAATTTCTTTTAATCATTATTATTTTTATAAATTCTATTTAAATGGTTTATCTCAATAGTTATATACATGTTAGCTGTTAAGTAGTGTATATTTGCTTGTTTTTCATTACAGTTTTACTATTATGATCATTAATGTTATTTCTGTTTACTCCTATGTGGATACAAACTTAGTCATTTATATGGGGTTACTACTAATTACATTGTTTACTACAACCAGGCAATCAAAATTTTGGTCGTCATGCTTATGATGGGTAAATGCAGCGTATTTGCAAGAAGCAAGCGGGAAGTTGCTCAGTCTCATCACAACACTTCTGATTGCAAAGTGAAGAGGTTGTTCTCTCGCGTCCTCTCTATGAACGAGCCTTTTGCATTCATCTTGTTTACCCTTTTAGTGATTAGCACTCTTGACTTGTGTTTTTTCTTAATTCGCAGTCACTTGGCTGACTATTCAGCGCCTGTGAGTTAATGTGTGCTTAATGTTCAGTAAATCTCAGCATTTACAATTTTTCCCAGGATGGAATAGTGACTATTCTGGGGTCCTTATGAGTCAGGCGTTCATAGACACCTACCTTTTGTGTCCCTCTTACCTAGACATGTTCAAAAGAATCTCTATGTAAATATTGTAGGGAGTGAATTCTGATTTTTCCCATCGCAGGGACCCTAATGAGATTTCTAAGGGAGTTAAAGAGAATCTCCCTTCACTTTCTTCAGATTATGCAGATAAGATGTTCACCTTTACAAGTGTCTCCAATCAAAACGGTGAAAGGGTGTACTTTTCTCCAGAGGGATCTTGACGTTAAGCCTCTCCCCCCCCCCCCCAACCCATACTGAGGCAGCCTAATTGGAAGGCCAGGGCACCAGCTACCCTTTGAGATACTACCACTAGAGAGTTACTGGGTCCTTTGACTGGTCAGGCAGTACTACATTGGATCCCTCTCTCGGGACAGCTCATTTTGTTTCTGCCTACACACACACACACACCAATAAGTCAGGCCTATTCTTTCCACATTCTCCGATGTCCTCACACCTGACAATACTGAGATTACCAAAAAATTCTTCTTTGCTCAAGGGGTTAACTACTACAAGGTAATTGCTCATTGGTTACTTTCCTCTTGGTAAGGGTAAAAGAGACTAGTTATGGTAAGCATCTCTACTAGGAGGGGGAGACTTATTAAACCATTGTTCCTTAGTCTTGGGTAAAGCCATAGCCTCTGTACCATGGCCTTCCACTATCTTGGATTAGAGTTCTCTTGCTTGACGGTACACTCAGGCATGTTTTTATAAATTGTCTAAATTTTTTTTTTTTTTTTTTTTTTTTTACCTTGTTCTCTTTCCTCACTAAACTATTTTTCCCTGTTGGTGCCCTTGGGCTTATAGCATCTTTGTTTCCCAACTAGGGTTATAGCTTAGCTTGTAGGAATAATAATAATAGTTTCCAGCTCATTAATGAGAAAGCCTGCCAGGGGTCCTCCACAGAAAACTCCTCTAAGGAGTGCCCGGAATGAATCAAAATATTTGTCATCTCTACTATGAGGGCGGTCGAACTACTAAGGCTGCTCCCATGTGGATGACTTTTGCTATGGGGGAAATAAATGATTCATGGAAAAAACAATTGGAAGGCTAAGAGGGAAACAAAGTGTGCCAACAAGCAAGCAAGAATTTTAAGTACTGTACATAGGAGTAATGTTAGAGAAAAATGAAAGAACAATAAGTATCATACAATGGAAATATGTCAACTCTGTTGAGGAACCAGAAGGTAGACAATATATTGGTAACAGAAAACGAAGTCAGAAGGAATTAAGAGTATAGGTTGGTGGTTGGACAGCTTAATTGGATATCTTTGCATACAGTGCCAGAAATATCGTACGGGGTTAGTGAATTCAATAAGGTATTTCAGGAAGGCACAACACAAGATATGCGAAAATCAATTATAGTAGTAAGGAGTTAAAACTATAATGGGAGAGATGGTATTAGGTGAACTGCAAGACGAGAATATCTATTACGAAGAGTATGCAGATGCATCCTTTTGAAATGTTGAAGATGGGCATACACAATTTGGTTATATAATACCTTTGACAGATGGCAGGAGGAGATGTCCTACAGTATATGGTAAGAGTCTAGAAAATTAAGCAAAGTAGCAAAATCGACTATTTAAACAGAGGCGTTAAGTGTGAGAGGGAAGGTTTAATATATTTTGATAGGTTATTAGTAGGAATTAGAGAGATAAACGCAATAGTGAAAACAGACAGTAAAACACTTATGGCAGTCATGAAATTAAGTACGGGAGTCAGTGGTAAAAGACAAAAGATAGAGATTGCAACTATCAAGGAAACATTGAAATCTGGTTAAATACAAGAAGTGCAATGGATAGCAAGAAAGAAATAGCTGATGTAATTACCAAGGCAGTATTATCTGAGGAAAACATCAGGGCATATGTGGAGTCGAGATATGAAGGAGAGTGAGGGGCTAGGGTTGTAGAAAGGAGACTACTGTTGGAAAGAGATGGAAGGGGAGGAGAAAGAGTTTAGTATGATTAGTTAGAGAATTTCTTTTTATGCTTTAATCTTAAGAAAATTTAGAATACAGTAGTACAGTATGATAGTTGAAAGGTTATTAAGTGAAGATGTACAGTATTATTAGAAAGGGTTGATATATGGATATGTAGAGAAGATTGCGAGATAATGACAGCAAGATTAGGCTATGAAATATGGGCCCTGTTCCCTAACTTAAGGAAGGGAGCCAGCCCCAACTGGTAACTGATAGATGTTTGGCCATAAACTTTTCTGTCTCAGAAAGAATGATCATCCCCAAAACCAGAATTTGGATGACAAGACACTTTCTCCAGGTAAGGATTACCCGTCCTGAGAAACGCCTGCTCTAGTATCTGTGGTGCGAAAGATATTCCGGGGAGGGGGGATGATGGTTTGAGAATATACCCACTGGAAAGTCAAAAGTTTCCCTAATATTTTTTTCCTGTCCATCGGTTAAACAGAATTTCGGTCCTTCCTTGCTAGTCTGGAAAGGGTACAAGCCTTTCGGGAAAAGATTAGTAATCACTTAAGGATACCTTAAAAGCAGAAAATTGTCTCTACCCCTGTCAGGAAGCATGACAAGGTGTTTTGCAAAAAGTCTCCCTAACAAAGGTTAGCTTTAATTGATTTTCCTACCATGATTCATACAACTTGTGCCAGATTGCTTGTTAGCACTATTTTCTGCTAGTATTATGTTAATAGCAAACGACGTCCTCCCTCAAAGTTGGAATATAAGACCAGGAGATACAAGGCAGTCAGATGGACATCTCGACTTATTATGAATAACAAACGATCATCATGTTGAGATGAACCCGTAAAGATCTGAACCAAATAAAGAGGATTTCTTTTAGACCAGTCGCAGTGAGCTTGCTTGACATGTCAAATAGAATCCTAACTAATGTCTTCCTTGGGAAGAGTTAATTAACAAACAAGGGCCATCAAGGTCAAAGAGAACCCATACGAGGAAGACACTAACATGGAGAGCATTCAAAGACGTTATCTACTTGGCTAAGGACTGTTTGACAGTTTTGAAAATAATTCTTATAGCTTTCATGAAAGTTCAGATCTAGTTATAGATCTGTAAATACGCTCTGGTTTTGGATACTAGAATTCGTGCCCGAAAGAACTATAGACGCCCTAGTTATCAAGGCTTCTGGTGGACAGAACTGTCTCATAGGAGTAATCCTCCCTTCTCTACTATTGAGTAGGGAAGAAAGGTTTTTCATTATCTACGAAGATTATCCTCGCTACCCATCGTCTCGGTGAAAGGCCTAAGTCAAAGATTCAACTACCCTTATTCTGACTCTTATCCTCCAGCAAGTAAACAAACCTACTTGTAGGGTCTCCTTCCCCTGGAAACCCATTGCAGAAATGCTATATTTCCTGGGGTGATCATATTCTCCATTTAGAATGAGAACCAGATCTGGGGAATTTTACTGGAACTTCTCTCAAGCTCGCGTCTCTAAAGTCTAGGGAAGGACAAACGCTCCAACGCAGGAATGAACAGAGTATTCCGACATCCCTGTCTAGAGATACTAAGGATATTCTCCTGTGGATGCCCTCAGATCATTAGAAGTTTTCCTTCCTGTACATAAGCACCCTGTTGGCTAAGGCCTAACATGAAATTTACTATCTTCAGGGGAAGGGAGTTCCCGCGATATGACATGAGAAAGCTGCCACCTTGTCATGGGTGTGGTTCAATGATCAATCCAGACTCAGGCTAGAAAAGATCTTGGGTTATACTTTCATTATATTCTTTCAAAGAGGTTCCTGATCATACGAACAATTGGGTATTCTGTTTCGTAGAGCAGTGAGAGTTTTTAATAGAAAAAAATAGCTGGAACTTATCACTCCTCCCTTTTGTGTTCAAGAACTCTGGCAACTCCAGAAGAAGGTAATTGGTGACAATTCCTTTCTACAAGTATAAAGAATATCAAGAACCATTTATGCACACTCAGGAGAAGTATCTCTAGGGACACCCTTCCAGCAATCTGTACATGTGGGTTTGCTGCAACCTCAGCCTTCCACAAAACTGTGCATTAATACAAGTTTTCAAACTTGGATAGAAAGGAAACTCACCGTTGGACGACATACCTTAAAGATGGCACATTCAAGTCTTTGGGCATTCTTTTCAACGTGTGTCTAGTGACAATACTATTAGGATCTGACAATTCTCACTGGACATGTCAGGTTCTCTTAGATTACTTGCTAATAATGTTATGTATCAGAGAAGGTTTTTATGTGAAGCATCGAAATTTCACATTCTCTTGCTACTACTAATAGTAATTAATCTTCTAGAGAGGAGGGCTTACTTCTTTACTTCACGGAGACTTCCTCCCTCTTAAAGAGGACTCCCCCATATAAATGACTTGTTAGTTCATATCTTCGTAGGAATAAACTACAAATTTTAAATAATTTGTAGTTTTCCTAGCTATACAAACCTAACATTTACTAAAGGTCCCTCCTCAATCACCCCGCAAGTCTCTGACTAGGTGTGTGTTGTGAGCGGACACTGTGAGCAACCTCCCGCTTGCTACTATCGCATTCACTGCATTCACCCAGCACGAAGCTTGACGCAATGAACCATAGTTTCGATAGGCCAGTCTTTAAAACATATTTAGTAGTAACCCCATATAAATTACAAAGGTTTGTATAACTAGGAAAAATACAAATTATATAAAATTTGTAGTATTAATGCTATATTGGATTGTATTACATTATTAAAACAACAATAAATAGTACAATAGAGGTCGAAAGGAAAGAAGCGAAGAACAAGAATAGTGCAGTTTGTGGTGATCCTAACCAAGTTGTTGCCAGGAAGTTCCATAGAGAATCGAAACAACGATGATAAAATCCGTGGTGGTAGATACCAGAGTGTGTGCTCTTTTTGGTAGATGCCATTCATGTAGTCTCATGTTTACTAGGTGCACTAATGTACTGAGGAAAGAAAACAAGAATTATTTTAGTGTTTAAGATATAACAAAGCTTCTGGAGACAAGAGTAATGTGAACAGAAGGGGAGTATAACAATAAATTTTATTATTGTAATTAGCCTCATTTGATTTTGTTTTTTCTTTTGCAGGTATACCTGAAGGTGGACATTAAGTTACAAAGAGAAACTAAACATCTGAAAAATATTACAGCAATTAGTTTGTGAGAGAGTCCATTTGTGTAATGTTTATTTGTCACTTCCATAGTTCATGAAACTTCATTTCATTATCAACATACTCATTTGTAGAATTGTTTTTTAATTTTTTATCTATAATCATATTTTATACTCCTACTAACATATATTATTTTCTGTTGACATAGTTAATATTACCAATAGTGTCGTCCTAGATTTTATATATTTGTATTTGCTGTAACTAACAGTTTCTAAAACTGACAAGACTTACCCCTTGTGCTTTGTATATAAAATCATGTTACTAACTGTAAGTCCCAGGACAGCAAACCCTTTGTATTTGTAGATGTAAGGAGAAATTGTCAGTACAGTAATGGTGTAGTGTAATCGTGGATATGGAATGTCCAGCTTGTATGGTTAAGAATAAGTGGTCAATGTTGATTGCCTCATTAGGATGTGCAGCTGTAATGTTTTTAGTGTGTGTGTGTTTGAAGGCTAAGTTCCTATCCTCATAAAAACTGTATGCTGGTGTATTTAGTTTAAAAAATTCTAAAATATGGGCATCAAGATGATAAAGATCAAGTAGCTTCTTGCTTGATATTTATGGTTTCATTTAGGGGGAAAATTTTTTCTTGAAGCAAAATGCTTGAAAATTTAAATCAATTGATTTTGATATATGAATGTATGATCTGATGAAAACGCTCTGAACGAATTTCAATGACCAAAAACATAGCTAAAAATTAGCAACATCATTACCATATCCAGTACAGTACATAAAGTCGAATAAATATTCCAGAAATATCCATTGGTTATATAATGTGTTGAATTTTAACGAGGTAAAGATACCAAGGGAAGAAAATGTAATCTGCAAAGTATCTCGCTGCCATGTTCATTATCAGTTGAATACCAAGGTTAGTGCATTAAACATTTGTTACTTAAATTCCAATGAATATATAAATTTCAGAAAATTTAGATAATGTAAAGGTGATAACTTTTGTGCTTGAATTAATTTTTCAAGATATTGTAATGATACGAAAAATGTGGAACCACCAAGTTAATTCAAGTTTGTTGGTGAAATTGTAGGTTAGAAAAGTTGGTTGGTGAAATTGTTGGCAAGAAATTAATTTGGCAATGTACAGGACAAGCATTTGAAAAAAAAATGGGTGTCAAGGATAAGTAATTTAATTCCAGGAAACAATAACTGCCTTGCAAAATAGAAAATTCCCTATATTTTCTGTACATACCAGATTTGAGCTTCTTAAATACTGTATATTTCTGTGTATAAAACAACACTTAAATTATAAAACTCACACCTGAAAATTAGGGGGTCCTCTTATACAACTGATTTGAAAATCACACCATGAATTCCAAGTGATGTTTATTAGTAGACTACTAGGCCTTGGTACGTTAACGATAATAAAGGTAACCAATTTACCTTGCATATTATTGGCATAAGTTCATAATCAATAACCTATGAGGAAAAACTCCATAACACTGAAGTAAAGTTTACCTATGAGAGTCCTTTTCGATATTTTTCATGGTATAGTGATAATGCCGGCCATATCAACATTTAGATTAGCAAGATATTCATTTATCATTAAAAATCCATCATGATTCAAATCATCCTCACTTTCTCTAATCTCCCACCATCCTCTTTCACATCAAGCATTCTAGTGGTAGCACAACTGTTAGATTCCTTACTGCTTGTATATTTTTTAATTCAATACTAGCCTTGTACTTTCTTTTATACTGATGTTTCCATAATTACTGTGGACTAGGAAAAATATTTTGGAAATGCAATATACAATTATTGTTTCTAAGAATTTATAAGAGTTAAGAACAATAAAATTATCGTAAATCATCATGCTGTCATTAGCAGTAGTTTGTTATTGTTGACCAAACGCAAACAAAAATGGTTCATAAAATGGTTAAATATATAATCTTTACTAAAAGCTTGTGTAAATACGTTCGTTATGATCGACAATGAAATGTAAAGGATTTCAGTTTTAAGTGGCATATTTAGGAAAACCATGATATAAAATTGACTGTATTTCGTATATTTTGAATTTGTAAGGATAAGGTAACAAACAATATTAGAAATAACATCATTACTTTATTACGTAACCAATACTGTACTTGTTAAGATATCTGTTGCTTCATAAGCTAACCTATACACAGATGTGTCCATGCTTTAGTTTGTTAGTTATGATTGGTGATGAAACTAACAAAACAATTACAGTTTGGGCAGTATGCTTCGAAAAATTATGATCTAATATCACCTTTTACTGTATTAATTTAATTTGGATATCTAAGGATACATTCTAAGCTAGCCTATTCACTGATGGCTTTGTAATTCACCATTCATCTTATGCAACATATAAGAGTTCGTAAAGTGTTGTCCTAACTCTCTACCTCGTCTTGTCTATAGGTCATCTTATACGTGGAAATATACAGTAATTAATCTTTTATAATAATAAAAATGTTATTTACTGAATGCAATTTTTTTTTAAATGTTATTTACTGAATGCAGTTATTTTATTACAATCTGAAGGTTTCAGAAACCTGTCTGGTCATTTGCATAAAAGTTTGCAAGTCATTTGTGTCCATACTGTATTCTAGTAAAAAAAATTAACGAGTTTATTGACATAACTCAAAATATTTTGTCAAAACATGAGCAATTAAAGTTTTCTACCATTCTAAGAAAAGTTTTTTCAAAGTGTAACTAACCTGGCTTAAAGGCCTTGGAATATGTATTCCACGAGATTGTTTTTAGAGGATAAGGAACAGACATTGCTCACTGATATGAGAAGATCCTCTTAAGAGCAGAAAGGGACTGCAAGAGGCCTGTATTTGCATAACTAACTAACAAGCATAACTGTACTGAATCTGTTAATAGTTTGTTTTACGTAACATACTGAACTAAGGCTGCCTACCCATAATTTAAAATGTGTGACATGCTCAGACCAAGTATAAATACTTGGGACAGACTATAGGAATAGGCTTTATATGAGAAATGTTGCAATAACTAAATTAAAAGGTAATTCTATACAGTATACATACATACATACATATACCAAAGGCACTTCCCCCAATTTTGGGGGGTAGCCGACAACAACAAGAAACAAAACAAAAAGGGGACCTCTACTCTACGTTCCTCCAGCCTAACCAGGGACTCAGCCGAGTTCAGCTTACATTGCTTATAAGTTCCATGAGGCTAGGATTTTGGCTTAATCTTGAAAATTAAGTGCCAGAATAAAACCAGAATTGTAGAAAGGTCACATTATGGTCAAGAAGATATCTGCAAGAAAAATAAATGTATGGTTAAATTATGGCCTGAAGGTTAAAAATGCCTAAATGAATGTAGATTATATAATATATATTGGATTGCTTGCTTTCATCTGTAATTTACTGTTTTAAAGGTGCCATTCAGTAAGAGCTTTATATACAGCAGAGAGTAGTATTAACACACAAAATTACATTTTAGGACTACTAGTTCCCTAAAATATAAAAAATGTACAAAGATATTGTATGATAAGTGTACTGTGTGAGCTGTAACTATCATCTTGTCTTGGGCTTCTGCCTTACAGGGTCAAATTGTATAAATTAAAGGTTTAACAAACTTCACTTCAGTCCTGTGGTTTCTCTTTGATGATTTTGTTAGTAAGGTTTAAATTACAGTACTGTACACAGTATACCAGTTACAATAATGGGCAAACCTGCATTTCCATAGCATGTTAACAAGAGCTAAAAAATTATGAAAAAAAAATTGCAAACCAACTATGGCATGTAATTGGCAAACTATAAATCAGTCAGCACATCTCATATAGCAATACACTTTTCACCTAGGATATAAATTACAAATTTATACAATCTCCCAGCATACTGTTCTACCTGCCCATCTTAGTAACAAACAAGTTTTGAATATTTTATAATTTTTTCAATTTACCCTTAACATTTACAGTTTCCTAGTTTCCAAATGAAAACATTCTTTAAAGAAGAATTAATGAAAAAGTTATGTTTAGTTTCTTTCCTTATACTTGTCATGTTTTCAGTGCTTAAAATGCATTTTAATTCTCAATGGAGGAGCTGGCTTCCAGGTTTTCTCTTGGGTTAAAGTGTAGAGTTGGTTGACACTACTGTATTATTTCTGTGAATGTCCACTGCTGTTCATATTGCTCTTTATCCAGAAGCTCAGTTTAATAGACATTCACCAGCAAATTTTAGAATTTCATCATTTTCCTAAAGGAATGCAAACTTCTAACAGTAAGTGGCAAGCTCCTCACAACTGCTAAGCCAGAAACTGTTTTGTCTCCAATTTTCCCAGTCATTTCAGTCGCAATCTCACGTTCCCCAGGTTGTTTACATACTGCCCCTAGTTTCATTGGCAATTAATGCTTGGTCACTGGAATTGTTTCCAGGAGTTCATGTTCCACATTTTCTTTGCATGTATAGCATTGGGGTCAATACAGGATTTTAATAATCATCGTGAAGGGTGTATTTCATTCTTGGTATCACTCGCGTAAAAGTTAAGTAGAGCAGTTGTGGAATGGAAGGACTTTCCAAAACAAAACATTGTTGAAATGCCAAAAGGCCTATTATATTCAAGAATGTCAGTCTGCTACCACAGCTGGCTTATGGAATTTTTATTTTCCTCCTTTAATAATCCCAGATGATAGCTCTCAATATAATCCACATTCAGAATGTGCCATAACAAAATAGTTAATTGAGCCTCCTTAGTTAATGGTACTAAAACTTAACTGTCATTGATTTATTTTTCATCAAAATCACTTTTGTTTTCTGTTGCATTTTTAAAATCTGAAGATGGTTCTTTCAGCAAAACGTAAAGTAATTTAATAACTTACATTAAAACGCAAAACACTTCATGGTGGATGCTGAAGGTGCATGGTTGTCATGTACATCACACAGAACTTTATAATCGTTAGAGATTATAGTACAAGATTACAAAACATTGTTTTTTATACAGTAGGTACTTTATGTAAATATTTTCTGTAAGAAACTAATTTTAACCTAATTTTGTAGTGAAAGAAAGTTCCTTATTAATTTTTACCCTAATGCAATTTGGATTTTGTATATAAGAGGGGAACTTACATAATGTATGTGCCATTTAGTATGTCTTAGGATCCATCCTACTTGAAAAGGAAAGAATGCATTTATGGTCATACCTGTGAAACATACTCCACTTAATGGCTCTTTGGTTTTCCTTCTAAATAAAAATTTATGTAGTATGCAAAGACAAAAATCAAAAGTTAGTACCATCAACATTTTCTTGAATCTGTAATTTGAAATCTCTGGCATTCAATTATTGTAGATATACTAATTTATTGTAAGTGCATTGTACTTGTGACAAACTGACATATTGTTGAGGTTCCTTATTCACTTTTAAATCTTGTGGCTAGTATACTTGTGTTCCAGATATGCTATAACCAGCACAAATTTTGTTAATGCATTACTTTCCAAGAGGCATTTTCTATTAGCATAATGTATATTAATTGCTTCCTTACCAACACTGCCCTGTTAAAACTAATATAAATTTATCACAATTTTTATATCTAGGAAAAGTGATATAGATTATAATTATTATTTTTCCGTACTGTAGTTAATGGAAGGTCTTGTAATAGTATTTAGGTCTGTTGGTATAAGCCAAGGGGTAGCCCAAAATTTTGTCTACTAAACTGGTTATAACCATATAACTTTCAGAATTTTACATATTGTCAGCCTGATTTTGTGACGTATTTCCCCTTTGTCAGTCTTGTATTAAAAAAGCATTTGTAACCCAGTCAAGAGATTAAATTGGTATCGATATTCTTTTTTAGTTGAATCATAAGCAGTTGCATACTTTGTGGCTAGTTCTATCTTCTGTGTTTTGATGGAGTTAGTCAGTAACTTTTACATGCTTTGATGGCAAAAATACATTGCCATTATAACTTTTTAGAGCTGGTTTATAATGTATTGTAGAGTGTATGAATCAACATGTCGTATTTACTGTGTCAAAAACAAACCAAAAATATATATTTGAAGGTTATTGAAAAAATATATTTTAAGAAATAAATATATACTGTATGGTGTTATTTAATTACTTACCTATATGATAATTTTAACCTGAATAAAAAATACTTGAGTTTCCTTGCAATGTCCCATTGGCTGTTACATTTTGGGCCTTTCCCCTTCCTTTTAAATTTGCACCTACAGTGTATATTCCCTCTTCCATTTTTCAGTCCAAACCCCCCGTTACTATAATTATTATTATTACTAGCAAAACTACAACCCTAGTTAGAAAAGCAGGATGCTATAACCCCAAGGGCCCCAACAAGGAAAAATAGCCTGGCGAGGAAGGGAAATAAACTAAAAGAGATGTAATAAACAATTGAAATAAAATATTCTAAAAAGAGTAACAAAATTGACATAGATCTTTCATATAATATAAATTATAATAAGAGCCATGTGTCCTGATCAACGTGTGAGAGCCATTAGGTTGTAACCGAGAGGCAAGGTAATTGCGACTAAACTTTGTTAAATCATCACAAAAATACTAGGAATTGCGAGCAAAAATAAAAAAAAAAAAATTAAACATGAGCTATCAGGTTTATTCAGGTTTGTTTAATAACAACAGAACAGGGAAAAAGTGAGTGATAAGATAAAAAGCAAAACTGTTGGTGTACAAGCGTGTATGAAACACGTGCAGTACAACAACATGAAAACATTAGCTAAAAGTTTTAGCTTTTGAAATTCCACCAATTCAATTATCTACAGTAATTAGGAACCCACAACTTGGTCATAGCTAGATTAAAACTTCTAGAATATTGTAGTGTAGTATTGAGCCTCATGATTTAAAAGGAATGACTATTAGAATTAATTGCAACCTAGTATTACGACAGGATGGTAGAGTCCAGGCAGATCTGAATGCAAAGAATGGTCATATATATGAAAAACCTTATGCAACAGGTTTAATGAACTAACTGAACAATGGTGCCACAGATGAATATCTAGATCAAGAATGAGAAATTTAATACACCCTAAGTTTGTGTCCAACAAATTAAGGCCAGATTCATTGATTTGAAGTTTTCTGGCATCCTGACATCAAAGGACATTGCAGCCGATATGGTTTATAGTAAAGAATAAAATAATATTCAATTAAAGCCACAAAATTAAGGTCATTATAAAAGTTTAAAAGCTTTCAGAAGAGCTGCGTCTAAAATAAATCTAAAAATGCTGCTACCATAGTGCGACACGTCCAAAAATCTTGGCAAGGACAAACCTGCCATCCTCACCTTGAGCCTCAAACAGATCTATTTCTTTTCATGCTATAAGCGGGAGCATTCACACAACGAATGCCTCACTGTCACGAGTGTCAATCATTCATTGGAATATGGCTGGTGTTAACCAGTTAGCAGATACTCGTGTCTCTTCAGAGTGTGACCAATGCGAAGACAAAAGAGTCGTCTCCCACTTTCGGGGCATAATGTTATACTTCCAAGTGGATATAACATTCATTACTTCTCTCATTATATTTTCAACTAAACTACCCCAATGCTGATGCCAATTATTGTAAATCAAATTCTTAATGCTGGGTAAAGAATAAAGAATCATCACAAAGGATAGGGTACCTTCTTGGTAGCAACTCGGCTGCAGGTTTCTTTGGCAGTAAATCTGCCTTCTCATTTACAGACACACCTACGTGGGCTGGAACCCAGCAAAATCAAATTTTTATACTGTACCTCTCAGTTCAGTAATTATATGCCATTCTAAAATCTTTAAAACTAGAGGGTAACTGGAATTAAAAACTGCTAAAGCTTGAAGGAGACTCCTTGTATCAATGAAAATCATGGAAGTACCCTCCTCCTCCTCCAACACTATCTTCTGAATAGCAGTTAGTATGCCATACAGTTCGGCAGTAAATATGGAAATTGTTAGAGGAAGTAAGCCTCTACAATTAAAAGCATTAGTATATACAATACTCCAAATCCAATGCTAACATCAGATTTGGAGCCCTCAGCATATATAAAAATCAATTCCCCATGTTCTGCAACATATTCCATAAAAAGAGACTGGCTCTTCCAAGTCAGTCACAGTCTTTTTAACACCAATAAAAAATATAAAAAATCTCTGGTAACTTCCATGAAGGGGTTGATGACATCTTATATAGAAGCACCTTACTTCTAATTATATCAAGACTGTTTAAAAATTGTTCAACCCAAAAACCATAAGGTTGAGATTTTGGGTGCTACACAATGTATGAGTGCCTTAACTAGGATTGCAGTGTGAAAGGCTAAAGAATTAGGATGTCTTTGTAACCTAAACCAATACCGAACAATAGAAAAATGACAAATTCGTAGATAATTTGTATTTTTCCTAACTATACAAACCTTAGCTATTTAATAGGGGTATTACTTTCGGCGTAGCTGAAATGACGAGTCATTATTTTTAACGAGGGTTCACTACCCACATCGCTAGTTGGCGGGGGTAGGGAGGGTAGCTTGCTACCGCTCCCCCTCACACACCTGTGATTGAGCTCACTTTGCTTGGAGGTAGGATTTCACGGGGGATAGGGCTGGCGGGCAAGTTTGGTTAAATAGCTAAGGTTTGTATAGTTAGGAAAAATACAAATTACCTACGAATTTGTCATTTGTTCCATAACTGGAATACAAACCACGCTATTTAATAGGGGTGACTCACCCATTAGGAAGGGTGGACGTCCCTACCAGTCGTCTTTTTGGCTTTGCCCGGGGGCTCTTTATCTGAGTGTGTTAGCACTTAAGAAATAAGGAGCCCCTGCACCTTGCTAAAACCTTGCCACGCAAGGTCTGCGGCCTACGCAAGGTGTGTGTGAAGGTATGTAGAAGTGTGACTCATCCTAGAAAGTTGTTCCGAAGTTCTTTAGATGGACATCTGTGCACTAGGACTTTCCCAATACCACCTCGTCAGGGTATGGGGACGTAACAGTATTAATCTTAATACTAGGAACACAAGGGAGCATGGTTTACCTGCTGTGGTTTGAGGTCAGCTATGCAGAGAAGCCAGGATGCTGCTTTCCACAAGAGAGGGGATGATGAAGAAAAGAATAAGGGCCAGTCAAACTTTTTCATTCATGCAGACTAAAACCTGGTAACAATGCCCTCAACCTTCTGCTACTTGTCCAATAAGGAGCTTGAGGTTTTAAACCAGCTGTTGTGCAGCCACCACAGGACCAATAGAAAAAGTATCGAGTCTCCTGTGGGTCACATCTTGCAGGTAGTGGGATGTGAATGTGGTCTGTCGTTTCCACACACTAGCTTGAAGAACCTGCGACACTGAATAATTTCTTTTGAAGGCCAGGGACGTAGCTATGCCCTTGACATCATGTGCTCTGGGGCGACGAGACGGAGGAGGGTCTGGATTCAGTGCAAGGTCAATGACCCTGTGAATCCATGCTGAGATGGTGTTCTTGGTGACCTTCCTCTTAGTCCTTCCTGTGCTGACGAATAGTGCTGGCACACGAGGACGGGTTGGGGCTGTTCTCTTGAGGTACAGCCTCAAGCTCCTAAAAAGCTGTCCTCCCCTAAAGTCTGAAGTTCTACGAAGATAGACCTTTAGGCACTCTACTGAACATAGAGAGACATCTTCCTTCAGAGGGCAGATTCTCCAGGGACCCCACCTTTTGGTGGGTAGCTCATTTTTGGCGAGAAACGGGTCCGGAAAAATATTCAGTTCTCCCCCTTCCAAGCGCGTGCTCCAGGAGAGCACGCGGGAGAATATTCGCACGCGCGCGGGCGAGAGTTCCCGTGTCCCTGAAGTAGTCGTAGGGCGAGCGCGTGCAAGAGATATACCCCTGGCGCGCAGGCGCGCAGTTGAAGCCTGTGCTGCTCGTGAGCGCGCGTCTTGTGGGCGTACGTCAGAATGAGGGCGCGCAACTGCAGGAGAGGATGGGTGAGGGCGCGCGCGCGTATCCTCGTGGATACGTGCAGGTGATTGCGCGTGTCGGCGCAATGGCGAGCGCTGGCGCGCTGGAGAAAGCTGGCGCGTAGGCGAGTGCTGGCGCGTGGGAGAAGTCAACCTAGACTTCCCCACAGTGCCCAGATCAGAAGGTCGTGGGCGCGCAGGAAATCGCTGGCACGTAGGAGAGCGCTGGCGCGTAGGAGGTTGATCGCGCGCAGGAGAGCGCTGATGCGCAGGTGAGGGTTGGAGCGCAGGAGAGCCCTGATGCGCAGGTGAGGGTTGGCGCGCAAGAGAGCGCTGATGCGCAGGTGAGGGTTGGTGCGCAGCTGGGCGTGGGCGTATGTCCATCTGCTCAATCAACGCCTGCCGCGCAGGAGAACGCGGCCGTGCATAACGCGTATGGGAAGTATGCGCGCGTTGGCGCATACGCCCTTGATGCCCTGTATTAGGGTTAGTTGACGAGGCCTGACGAGGGTGGAAGTCGAGATTCGTTGGCGCGTAGCGCACATCAGCATCCAGGAAAGGCGATGGCAGGTCGGTAGGTCTGTCGGGTGGAAGGTCGACGTGTCCTTTAAAAGGACGACCTTCCACTGAAGGGGATCGCGAACAATCCGCTAAGAGGTCCAGGACCAAAGCAGGAACAGTCGGTGATCGATGACGAGGCTCCTCTGCGGGGGACTGCAACGAAGATGTAGAATCAAAGAAGCGCCTCCTCACCGCAGGTGAAGGAAGGCCTCTCTAACGAAGAGGAAGGCGAGCTTTGCGACAAATATGCCCTCTGGGGGCCGTAGGATCAGCAAGCTGACCTTCTGCAGTCCTCCAAAGAGGTGTCTCTGTAAGTGAATTCCCTGAGGGGAAGAAACACTAGCAGGAGAGACTGTTGGACTTAGTTTCTCCCTCGTTGGTTGAACAGGAACGGGAGAAACTAAGCAGTCAGCTACCGTAGGGTTTGAAGAGGCAGAGGTGACGGGTGATACCGCATTGAATACCTCTGACACCACAACGTCGACAATCGACAGAGGATCAACCTCTGCCGGAGGTGGCAATTGCTTGACAGCGGCACCCAATCGGATATAGCTAAGTAAGACTTCCTTGGAGGGCGAACCCTCGAGCCCCAAGGAAGACCAAAGCTGAAACAAAGGGATTAGTGACAAATCCTCCGGCGGGGGGAGAGGTGGAGTTGCTTCGCTAGGGGAAGCAATGCCATCTCTCGAACCCCAAGTTTGGTAAACAGTACAACGGTCTACGCTAGCACTCGATGGTCTCTCGAAAGAGACTGACCAAGTGGGAGCTTCGGAGGAGGTTTGAGCAACGGAAGAAGAGGCCTTGGGCTTTTCTCCTTTTGAGGAAACCTTCAAAGGAGAAATATCCCGTTTGGACTTCTTCTTCCATCGCCGCGAAAACCTCTCCCACTGGGAGGTAGACCACTCCCTACACTCACTACACCTGTCCATATCTTCTTAAAATGGTACACCTGTTATCGCTATCACACCGTTGGCCCTTACAGGAAGGACAAAGGGCGTGAGGATCAGTTTTGACCGCCGACATGAATGTTCCATAGGGGCTGTCGGGTAATCCTGGGCAGGTGCGCGTAATAGCAGAGGCCAACTTCACACACAAAACTGTCAAAGAGAAAGCAAAAAAGCATAAATGGCTGCCAATGAGCAGCGAGGATGACAGCAGACACGTACGACTACCATCCGAGCCGAGAGCAAAGAGGCTTCAAGCACAGGTGTGTGAGGGGGGGGGGTTAGCAAGCTACCCTCCCCTAACCCCACTAACTAGCGGTGTGGGTAGTAAACCCTCGTTATATTTTAATGGCTCGTCATTTCAGCTACGCCGAAAGTAATACCCCTATTAAATATCGTGATTTGTATTCCAGTTACGGAACAATTGAAGTTTTTAGCCTGAAAAAAAGGCCAACCTGGCAACCCTGATGCCAAGAGCTATTACCAACCAAAGACTATATACTGAAGGAAGATAGGAAGGCTCAAAATACGAATGTTAATATACTAGTTGCCAACTCCACAGTGACTACAACAGTTTAACCGCTCAGGTGTAGGTATATCGCACGTCGTCTGTTTGTTTATATTTTAGAATTTGACAGTTGACAAACGAAATCCTGGCTACAACAGTGAATAAGTCGCACAAGTGTTTTGTTTGCAATAAAAAAAAAGAAACTGAACCTCATTAGGTGTTTCACAAGTTCCCTAAGGATAAATAACGGTGAATACTAACAGTATAATACATGAAATATGTGCTATTCATGAGAAAGCCCCACTGATATTGGTTATATGATTAAGTCAAGGCATCTGCAGTACATTTTTGGTTTCAAGCTTTTCTTTTTTTTTCTTATTTTTGGTCATAAAGCTATTAGAATAATACATTTCTCAGGAGCTGATATATTTGGCGTTATGAACATGTTTAGTGGTATTTACAGTATTATATTTAACTTTGATTCAACTTATAAACGGATTTTGAGCGAAGCGAAAAATCTATTTTTGGGTGAGATAGCCATGACGTCCTGATGGAAGGTTCCTTCGGTAGCTTCCTTGGGTATATTTAACTACAGGGATATTCCCAGAGAATTAAACCACAGGTTATCACAGAATTCTAACTTCTGGTGCGAGTACCCTAAAGGTTTCCCTCTAGGATATTGTATATCAACAGGGGACGTATGTATTAACATGCCACATAGCTATCTGCACCCCATATAGAGTTAACACTTCGATATGGAAAGGTGGAGAATAACTGGGGAGCCGTTCCACAGTTACACTCGTCCGTGGCTGCTTTTGGTACTCGAAACGTAAACAAACGGGCGCCATTGCTAAATGACGTCACGTCCGTCCTCATCCTGAGGCCAGCTCCTTGCTAATTTCCATGATACAGCAGGACAGGGCGGGGCCTGAAAGGCTAGACTAGAATAGACGGGAGGGTCCATCAGGACGTCATGGCTATCTCACCCAAAAATAGATTTTTCGCTTCGCTCAAAATCCTTTTTTTGGGCTCAAGCCATGACGTCCTGATGGAAGTGTACCAGAGAATTAATGTATCGTGGAAAATTTCCCCTTTTTCAAAGTAAGTGCCAAGGGCTCCGAACAGAGGTATGTAATGTGTCCTCGTTAGAGGTTCCGTGGGGATCCAGCTTCCTGCCCCCCTGGCAGAGAAGTCCTGGCGGATCATACCAAAATCCGAAGTGGTCATTGAAGGGCTACTCACCCTGCGGAGAGTTCGTGCAGGACTCGGAGACAGGACAGAAGGTTAATATTCGGGTAGGAATATTCTCAAGTGTAGACAGGTGATAATTAATCACTATACACCATGGATGAGAGATCAATCTGGTCTCGAAGGCAGGACGAAGGTAAGTATTCAAGTAGGGATATTACACAGCATGAGTGAGTATATAATACAGATAATTTATATTTTTGGGCTCAAGCCATGACGTCCTGATGGAAGGTTCCTTTTTGGTAGCTTCCTTGGGTATATTGACTACAAGGATATTCCCAGAGAATTAAACCACAGGTTATCACAGAATTCTTACTTCTGGAGCGAGTATCCTAAAGGTTTCCCTTTAAGACATCGTATATCAACAGGGGACGCATGTATTAACACGCCACATAGCTATCTGCACCCCATATAAAGTTAACACTTCGATATGGAGGGGCGGAGAATAACTGGGGAGCCGTTCCACAGCTACACTCGTCCGTGGCTACTTTTGGTACTCGAAACGTAAACAAACGGGCGCCATTGCTAAATGACGTCACGTCCGTCCTCATCCTTCTGCTTGTAGCTGCCTTGCATAGACGGATTTCCCCTTGTGCGTTTTTTATCGGCTTGCATCTTCGTAATGTCCCTACCTTCGGCCTCGCCTTCTTCTGGAAAGTTGAGTACCAGGTCCCAGTATTGTTTAAATAAGCTCTGGCCGTAAAGTAACTTATACTTTTCGAGATATTTCGTGTTTTCTGGTGGAGCTGTGCTGCTACCGGACACGCCATTTTATGGCGTCGCTGTTCTCTTGCATGCCTTATTTAGCTAGCCTGAATAGCTTTTTCCGGCCTCTTAACTAATTGATATTGTTAGTTATTTAGTCTTCATAGCTAGGAACTTCACATATCGTGTTTTAACGCTCTATTATCCGGTCATCGCCTGACCCCATACTAGATTACTAGCTTAGCCCCTAGGCCAGATTGCTTAGCACCAGTGTTCATGCATGATATATTCCAGTGATTCTAGGTTAAGTTATGAAGATAGTGGCATTATTTATCATACTGTTTACTGTGATGCAAGTGTATTTCACCTTCAGGGACCATATAGGGGACTGGTTTGATTGTGTGCCTTTCTAACTTAACCTAAATGTAGGACCCCTATATGCTCCCTTCATCCCCTGCCTACGGGCGTTCCCTCTGTGTGGCCATGCTCCCCCTTCTATATAGGGGGATCATATCCGTAATCAGAGTATTTATCGCTTCTCTGTCTTCCCTAAGGGAATGATCCCCACTTAGGGTTGCGTCCGAGAAAGAGGAACGGCCTGTCCTTCCTCAGTTGCTTCGGTTAGTTACTTAACCTTCCATGCAACTTGCGATGTGTCTTTCAGCCTACCTAGCTTGGGATTTAACACTCCTTATCTAGGTTAGGCCTTGGGGGGGGGGGGCTAGTTCTGTACTGTTTTAGTTTGAGACGGTACTCGTGCACTGTTCTCATTCAGGTTACCTACCCTAGGCTAGGGAGCGTCCTCCCTTCCTTGGTGGCCGTTCTTGTACAGAGCCTCCCCTATGGAAGACCCCTCTTCTTCTCCCTCCCCACCTATCCCTTGGCATAGACTAGCCTATACATAGGCTAGCCTATACATTTCTGTCCCTAGTCCTACAACTCCTCCTTCGGGTGGAGCGATAGGGCTATCTGGATCTCCTGTTGAGCAGGCCGCTCTGGTACATATACCCTTCATAACGTCCTATGGGGTTAGTCACTGGAAGCGATTTGTCCAACAGGGGTTCCCCCCTCTTGGGTGTACCCTAACCCTCCCTTGGGTTACCCTGGCACCCGGCCGGCTGCTGGCCCCCTGCCATTGGGTGATAGGACCCACTCCTATCATGGGTACACTCACTCAGGTGGGATGCCAGAGGGGTATGTGATCTTACCCCTCCAATCCCTCCTTATCTGTCTCTCTACTATCCTGGTGCCGGTCCCTTGCCGCCTCTACTGCCGGCGATACCGCCCTTCCCTTGGTGACACGTTCTTGAGATACCCTCCCTCCCCTAAGTCGACAGCCTTCCGTGTGCCGGAGGGCTGCCGCCTTCCGTCGGCGTACAGCCGATGGCCCATCCATCCATTACCTAGTTTCGGTTGTCCGTCCTTTGGGCCGGCCTCCGGCGTGCCGGCATTGATTGCCGGCGGTCTGGGTATACTAACCAATCCTGCCTTATATTTTGAACTGGTCACCAAGCCAACACCGCCGCCACCGTGCCGGCGGCCGCCAAGCTGTCATTATGCCTGAATCCTCAATGTGTCTACCTTAATGCCATAAACCCTGCTGGAGCGGCCTCCAGCGTGCCGTCGGTCTGCCGGCGCCCCCGGAAGCACCAAGGGACCTGCACCCCTTCTACTAGCTGTTGGCTACATGCTGATAGCCCTACACTGCAACCAGATAGCTTGGCTACTCCGATGGATAGGTATTGTCTTACCGTTCTATTAGTGGCTGTGCTGTCTTCTTGTATATTACAATTTCCAGCATACAGTACTGTGTGTCTCTTTGCACAGTTGGTTGCCGGAACCTAAATCTATATGGGGTCTCCTGCTACCCCCTTTACTCTAAGGGTCTGAGTGGTCTCAGTCCTTGATACACCTCGCAGGCAATCTCTGCTAGAATTATCTTCTACCCTCTACGGTGATCCATGAAGATTTCCGTTTTTGTGTCCTCGGTCACAAATGAAATTGCCTATTGATAAGGTTACGGTAACCAGCTGGGCGGGATGCACAAGTATGTGTCTATCTACTTCCTTTCCCGCTCCTCTCTTTAACATTACAATATTCTTGAATTATTTAATGTTAAGTGAAAGTTTAACTTCTTAAAATTTAACTTTAGAGTAATGTAAGTCATTCTTATGCCTTCCGTATACTCATGATCTCTTTCTTTTACAGGAGGAGTACATCAAGTGTGACCACAACTTCTGTGGAGTGAAGCGCCCGGACTTCTACGGGCACACGGCGTGTCGGACCCAAGCCCCCTGCGCCGCCAAGAAAGGCGACCTAAAGTATTGGGACCCGCAGCACTGTACAGTCTGCAAGAGTAGTCTGGTCGAAGCGTTCGACGATCCTCCCTCAGCGGAGGTAAGGGACAACTCTCGAGAGAAGCTACGCAAGTGGGTGCGTGGCTTCCAGAAGAACGCCACCGGACCGTATCTCGCTACCGAAGATTTGAGGGCCTTGCTATTTCCAAAGGCATCAAAAGACTCAGTGGTCACTAGTGATCAGATCCCCACCGTCCAGATAGTGGTGGAACCTGATGTGGTCATGGCTCAGTCCATGCATGAGTGCCGTTTAGACTCCGACAACGTGGACATTATGTCTGAAGTATCGGAGACCACGGAGAGGAACCTCATGGGCGACGAGCTGGACTATGAGGAAGATCAGGTGGAATACCCTGATTCGGAGCATGAGGTCGCTCCAGCTTCCACCCCTGCACCAACTCCTACACCGATGGAAGTATCACTTCCTTCTACATCCGCTACCCCGGACCCTACCCCATCTAGCACTCAGGAGATCTTCAAGATGCTTGAAGCTCTCATGGATAAGAAACTTTGCGAGACGCATGAATTCTTCAGGTCCAACCTCGGAAGTTCGAAGCAACCGAAAAGGATTTCGGTTAAGGACCTCCCTGCATGCTCGGATACTAACCCATGGAGGTATGCCGAGCACATGCCGATAACCACGGGCAAGATCTTTATCAGCGAGAAGGTCGGCTCGATTGCGTTGGAAGAAGTGGAATTCTTCCCGAACTTTGAGGCTTACCCGGACTGTTACGTCCGACTCAGGTCCGAACCCGCCTCTAAAAAAAGAGACTGAACCAAAGGAGGTTATCATGTTCGATCTCCCGAAGGCCCAGGCTATGTTAGCCAGCGCGGTGAAAAGTAGGGGCTTCACCAACTCGAAAATGCCGGCGCTTAGCAAACAGCACCCGACCTTCGTCGCACCAGACAATGCGACCTTCCCCTTTCTGGAAAAGGCCTTCACTGCGGTACATAAGGCAGTGGAAGAAGGGAAACCTTGCCCGGTACTGGAGGAGTGCAAGCCCTTCTCCCTGACCACTCCCCCTGATGTTAGACACTGGAAAGACGTCCAGTCAACCTTCGTAGTGGGGAAACTAGAGCCTGACGTCGCTGGTCGTCAGTTTCACGAGGACCTCCCGAAACTTAACGATCATCTCCTTCGTCGGGAACATGAAACGAAGGAAAGGCTCGCCGCATCTATGTCCCTCCAAGTACAGCTCGAAGTCATGGCCGGTGACACTAGGGTCCCTGACTATTACATGGTCCTTGCAAAGACACATCTGGCAACGGTCGTTAAGGATCTGTACAGCTTCACGAAGGCTCGCAGAGCCTGTCGTGAATTCGTGTTTGCAAATGCGACAGTGCGACACGAACCCCGGAGGCTGATTTCCTCCAACATCTGGGGAAAACACCTCTTTCCCTCCTCCCTAGTGAAAGAGATCACTGACAAAGCCACCACGGAGAACAGGAACCTTCTCCACAAATGGGGCATGTCAAAGAAAAGGAAATCCTCTCAGGACGACGGCCCTCAACCTAAGAGGAGACCCACCAAACCAAAACCCCAGCAACGTCAACAGAGACGGCAGTTTCCGGGATCCGCTACTCCCCAAGTGGCAGCTCAGCCACAACAGACCTTTCAATTGGTCACCCAACCGGTCTTGTCACAGTCGCCGGTCTTCACCCCTGCATTTGAGCAGCAGTCAACTACCTTTCGTCCCAAAGGTAGAGGCTCAAACAGAGGTGCAGGCAGAGATGCATCTCGCCGTCCCTCCAGAGGCAGAGGAGGAAGGGGAGCTAGCGGCCGAGGTAGCAAACCCTCGGGAAGCCAGAAGCAATGAAGTGCTTCCGGTGGGAGGAAGACTCTGCCAATTCCAGGATCGTTGGACCTTCGATCCCTGGGCACACAGCATCGTCAAGAAGGGTCTAGGCTGGAGCTGGACTCAACCACCCCCAGCCTTCCAGCAATTCTTCCAACAGTCAGCCCCCCTCCTGGAAGAATATGTCCTAGAACTCTTGAACAAGAAGGTGATAAGGAGGGTAAAGTCAACCAGGTTCCAAGGGAGACTGTTTTGCGTCCCCAAGAAGGACTCCGACAAACTCAGAGTCATTCTAGACTTATCCCCCCTCAACAAGTTCATAGCGAACAACAAGTTCAAGATGCTGACTCTTCAACAGATACGGACCCTTCTGCCTCAAGGGGCCTACACGGTCTCGATAGACCTGGCGGATGCCTACTGGCACGTTCCAATGAACCACCACGCTTCCTCCTACCTAGGATTTCGACTCCAAAGGAAAAGCTACGCTTTCAGGGCCATGCCCTTCGGGCTCAACGTGGCCCCACGGGTCTTCACCAAGCTGGCAGACGCCATCGTTCAACAGCTCCGCCTCCGCAGCGTCCAGGTGATGGCCTACCTCGACGACTGGCTGGTCTGGGCGACATCGCCCGAAGATTGTCTAAGATCCTGCAACAAAGTCACCCAGTTTCTAGAACACCTGGAATTCAAGATAAACACCAAGAAATCTCGCCTCTCTCCATCTCAGAAGTTCCAACGGTTAGGAATCCATTGGGATCTTCAGTCACACCGCCTTTCCATTCCACAGAAGAAAAGGAAAGAAATAGCAGGGTCTGTCAAAAAACTGCTGAAATCCAAGCGGATCTCAAGATGTCAGCAGGAACAAGTTCTAGGCTCTCTACAGTTCGCCTCAGTGACAAACCTAGTGCTTCGTGCACAGCTAAAGGATGCCGCGGGAGTCTGGACACGTTCTGCATCCATCGCTCGAAGAGACCTCAAGAGACGGCTCCCAAACAGACTTCGATTACTCTTAAAGCCGTGGTCGGAAGCAAAGGCCCTGAAAAGGTCCATTCCTCTTCAACATCCACCTCCATCACTCAACATCCACACGGACGCTTCGCTGGAGGGTTGGGGAGGTCACTCCCACCAACAACAGGCTCAAAGTACATGGTCTCCCCTATTCAAAACGTTTCACATCAACATCTTGGAGGCCATGGCGGTCCTTCTCACCCTGAAGAAAATGATGTAAAGTTAATTTACAAACAAATTATAATGTACATAGAAATGAGAAGACTTCGCTCTTGAATCTGAAAGAAATTTCAAATTATTAGAAAGCACAAGTTCCATAGGAACGTCAGTCTTTAATAAGGAAAAACACATTGTGGTCTAGGCATGTGGCACTCATGTGACGACTATGACATTTCACCTTGATAAGAACAGTCTATTAGAAACACTAAGTGTCCATGAAATCACTATGTATCACACAAGGGTCAACACAGGCACCCGTAGAGTTAAAGTCCCAAGTAACTCGCTGTCCTATGCAGAGTTAAACGGCAGGTTTCATAACACTACCTGCGGCTACCACGAAATTTTTAACTTCATGCACTTGCTTCGCGTAGTGCTTGAAGAAAACGCGCAACGATTTCCACCCTGTGAAGCTCTTGAGGCTTTCGAAATCCATACTCTGGAAGAAATTCAGAAAAGACGCGAATTTTCTAGGATCATGACCTGCGGGTGTACTGTCAGGATCCGCTCTGCGAATGAAGTAGGTGATTTTCGCTCTTAGTTGTTTCAGTGACAGGTCGCTACCCGATGTTTCTCCTTTGAAGAGTTGACCTCCACCAAAGTCTGAAGTTCTTCGAAGATAGACCTTAAGACTCTCCACTGGGCATAGAGAGACATCTTCCTTCAGGGGGCAGATTCTCCAGGGGCCCCATCTCTTGGTGGGTAATTCATTTTTTGCGAGAAACGTCGGAACAGGGAAGAGGGTAAGTTCTCCTGTATCTGTGAACAGGATATGACCCTCGTCTCTTGATAATGCCACTATTTCGCTGACTCGGGCTCCCGAGGCGAGAGCAAAAAGGAAGATAACTTTTTGAGTCAGGTCCTTGAGAGGGCACGAATCGTTGTCCAGGTTAGAGGCAAAATGGAGCACCTTGTCCAGGGACCAGGAGATAGGTTTTGGCGGAGGTGCTGGGCGTAGTCTAGCGCATGCCTTTGGCAGTTTATTGAAGATATCGCTGGACAGATCAATCTGGAAAGCGTACAGTAGTGGTCTAGTCAAAGCCGATTTGCAGGTGGAAATCGTGTTGGCTGCTAAGCCTTGTCCATGAAAGTGAATGAAGAAGGACATGCAAAAATCAATGGTGATTTCCGTAGAATTTTTTTTGCTTTGACGAACGAGACCCACTTTCTCCAGCAAGATTCATATTGCCGTCGTGTGGATTCGGTCTTGTATTCCTCGAGGAAGTCTAGACTTTTCTTCGAGATCCCAAACCTATTCTTTGCGGCCAGGGAGAGAAAATCATGAGATGAAGGTCCCTGACTTTCAGTGATGAAGCGAAGACAGTCGACTTCTGTACTTGCTGAGAGAGAACTGGGCCCGGGAGGGGGATCAGCGTGGGCTGCAGCTCCAGGACCAGGGGGTACCAATTGCTCCGGGGCAACTTGCGAGCCACTAGGGATGCTGTCCCTTTGAAGGTTCTCAGTTTGGAGAGGACTTTCAGCAGAAGGTTGGGGGGAGGGAACAGGTATATCCTGGACCATCTGTTCCAATCCAGTGACATGGCATCCACTGCTTCTGCCTTGGGGTCCTCGTATGGGGCCACATATCGAGGAAGTTGATTGTTGTCGCTCGTTGCGAAGAGATCGATCTGAAGTTCCGGGACTTGGCGAAGGATGAAGGAGAATGATCTTGCGTCTAGAGACCATTCCGACTCTATTGGGCTTGTCCGTGATAGAGCGTCCGCCGTCACGTTGCAGAATCCTTGTAGGTGAACTGCAGACAGGTGCCATTCCTTCTTTTCTGCCAGACGGAAGATTGGAAGAAGTACCTGATTTATCTGGGGCGATCTCGAGCCCTGACGATTGAGACATCTGACTACCACCGAGTTGTCCAGAGTCAGACGGATGTGGATCGAGGGAGGCGTAGAGAGTTTCTTCAGGGTGAGAAGGACTGCCATGGCCTCTAAGATGTTGATGTGAAACGTCTTGAATAGGGGAGACCATGTTCCTTGAACCTGTCGTTGGTGGGAGTGACCTCCCCAACCCTCCAGTGAAGCGTCCGTGTGGATGTTGAGCGATGGAGGTGGGTGTTGAAGAGGAATGGACCTTTTCAGGGCCTTTGCTTCCGACCACGGCTTTAATAGTAAGCGAAGTCTGTTTGGGAGCCGTCTCTTGAGGTCTCTTCGAGCGATGGATGCAGAACGTCTCCAGACTCCCGCGGCATCCTTTAGCTGTGCGCGAAGCACTGGGTTTGTCACAGAGGCGAACTGTAGAGAGCCTAGAACTTGTTCCTGCTGTCGTCTTGAGATCCGTTTGGATTTCAGCAGTCTTCTGACAGACCCTGCTATTTCCTTCCTTTTCTTCTGCGGGATGGAAAGGCGGTGTGACTGAAGATCCCAATGGATTCCCAACCATTGGAACTTCTGAGCTGGAGAGAGGCGAGATTTCTCGGCGTTTATCTTGAATCCCAGATATTCTAGGAACTGGGTGACTTTGTTGCAGGATCTTACATAATCTTCGGGCGATGTCGCCCAGACCAGCCAGTCGTCTAGGTAAGCCATCACTTGGACGCCGCGAAGGCGGAGCTGTTGGACGATGGTGTCTGCCAGCTTGGTGAAGATCCATGAAGCTACGTTGAGCCCGAAGGGCATGTCCCTGAAGGCGTAACTTTTCCTTTGGAGTCGAAATCCTAGGTAGGAGGAAGCATGATGATTCATTGGAACGTGCCAGTAGGCATCCGCCAGGTCTATCGAGACCGTGTAGGCCCCTTGAGGCAGAAGGGTCCTTATTTGTTGGAGAGTCAGCATCTTGAACTTGTTGTTCGCAATGAACTTGTTGATGGGGGATAAGTCTAAAATGACTCTGAGTTTGTCGGAGTCCTTCTTGGGAACGCAAAATAGTCTCCCTTGGAACCTGGTTGACTTCACCCTCCTGATCACCTTCTTGTTCAAGAGTTCTAGGACGTATTCTTCCAGGAGGGGGGCTGACTGTTGGAAGAATTGCTGGAAGGCTGGGGGTGGTAGTGTCCAGCTCCAGCCTAGTCCCTTCTTGACGATGCTGTGTGCCCAGGGATCGAAGGTCCAACGATCCTGGAATTGGCGGAGTCTTCCTCCCACCGGAAGCACTTCATTGCTTCTGGTTTCCCGAGGGTTTGCCACCTCGGCCGCTAGCTCCCCTTCCTCCTCTGCCTCTGGAGGGGCGGCGAGACGAATCTCTGCCGGAACCTCTGCTTGAGCCCCTACCTCTGGGACGAAAGGTAGTAGCATGTTGCTCAAATGCAGGGGTGAAGACCGGTGACTGCGATACCACCGGCTGGGTGACCAGCTGAAAGGTCTGCTGTGGCTGAGCTGCCACTTGGGGAGTAGCGGAACCCGGAAACTGCCGTCTCTGTTGACGTTGCTGGGGTTTCTGTTTCAGGGATTTCCTCTTAGGTTGAGGGCCATCGTCCTGAGAGGATTTCCTTTTCTTTGACATGCCCCACTTATGGAGAAGGTTCCTGTTCTCCGTGGCGGCCTTGTCAGAAACCTCTTTCACCAAGGAGGAGGGAAAGAGGTATTTACCCCAGATATTGGAGGAAATCAGCTTCCGGGGTTCGTGTTTTACCGTCACGTTGGCAAACACGAATTCACGACAGGCTCTACGAGCCCTAGTGAAGCTGTACAGGTCCTTCGTCACCGTTGCCAAATGTGTTTTGGCTAGGACCAAGTAGAAGTCTGGGATTCTAGTGTCTCCGGCCATAACTTTGAGCTGTACCTGGAGGGACAGCGATGCGGCAAGCCTCTCCTTCGTATCCTGTTCCCTACGAAGGAGGTGATCATTTAGCCTTGGGAGGTCCTCATTGAACTGACGACCGGCTACGTCAGGCTCTAACTTCCCCACTGTGAATGTTCACTGGACGTCTTTCCAGTGTCTATCATCAGGGGGAACAGTAAGGGAGAAGGGTCTGCACTCCTCCAGTACAGGGTAAGGTTTCCCTTCTTCCACTGCTTTCAAGACCGCAGTGAAGGCCTTTTCTATAAAGGGGAAGGTCGCATCGTTCGGTGCAACGAAGGTTGGGTGCTTCTTACTGAGCGCCGGCATCTTGGAGTTGGTGAAACCCCTACTCTTCACCGCATTGGCTAGCATAGCCTGGGCCTTCGCGAGATCGAACACGATTACTTCCTTCGGTTCGGTCTCTTCCTTTGAGGCTGGTTCGGACCTGAGCCGGACGTAACAGTCCGGATAAGCCTCGAAATTTGGGAAGAATTCTACTTCTTCCAACAAGATAGATCCGACCTTCTCACTGATGAAGATCTTACCAGTCATGATCGGCATATGCTCAGCATACCTCCATGGGTTAGTATCTGAGCAAGCAGGGAGGTCCTTAACCGAAATCCGTTTCGGTTGTTTAAAACTTCCTAGGTTAGACCTGAATAGCTCGTAGGTCTCGCGAAGTTTTCTTTCCATGAGGGCTTCAAGCATCTTGAAGACCTCATGAGTGCCTGATGGAAGAGGGTCCGGGGTGGCAGAAGTCGCAGGAACAGGTTCCTCGGACGGTGCAGGAGTCGATGCGGGAGTAGGATTGGGAGCGACCTCATGCTCCGAATCAGGGTATTCCACCTGATCTTTCTCATAGTCGAGCTCCTCGCCCATGAGGTTCCTCTCCGTCCCTTCCGACACTTCCGACATACATTCCACGTTGTCGGAATCTAAGTGGCACTCATGCATGGACTGGGCCATGACGATATCAGGTTCCACCACTATCTGGACGGTGGGGATCTGATCACTGGGGACCACGGAGTCTTTAGATGCCTTTGGAAACAGCAAGGCCCTCAAATCTTCGGTGGCGAGATACGGTCCGGTGGCGTTCTTCTGGAAGCCACGCACCCACTTGCGTAGCTTCTCTCGAGCGTTGTCCCTTGCCTCCGCTGAAGGAGGATCGTCGAACGCTTCGACCAGACGACTCTTGCAGACTGTACAGTGCTGCGGGTCCCAGTATTTCAGGTCGCCTTTCTTGGCGGTGCAGGGGGCGTGGGTCGGCATGCCTTGTGCCCGTAGAAGTCCGGGCGCTTCACTCCACACAAGTTGCTTTCACACTTCATATACTCCTCCTGTAAAAGAAAGAGATCATGGGTACATGGAAGGCATAAGAATGACTTACATTACTCTAAATTTAAGATAATTTAATCTAAGTTTTTAAGCATTAAATAATTCATAAGTATTATAATGCCTGAGAGTAGAGAGCGGGAAAGGAAGTAGATAGACACATACTTGTGAATCCCGCCCAGTCGGTTACCGTAACCTTATCATTAGGCAATTTCTTTTGTGGCCGACGGTCACAAGGCGGAAATCCATATGGATAAGCCGTGGTGGGTAGAAGCTAAGCCTCTAACAGAAATTGCCTGCGAGGTGTATCAGGGGCTGAGACCACTCAGTTCCCTGGGGTAGAAGGGGAATAGGAGACCCCTTATTAGATATAGGTTCCGGCAATCGGCCGTACTAAGACACACAGAGTATGCTGGAATATTGTAATGTGCAATCAGACAGCACAGCCACAGATTTAGATGGTAAGACAATACCTATATATAGAAGTGGCTAAGCCATCTGGCTGCAGTGTGATGACTGTCGACATGTTGTCGGCAGGTATGAGAAGGGGTGCATGTCCCTTGACGTCTCTGGAGGGTGCCGGCAGACCGACAGCACGCCGGAGGCCGGTCCAGCAGGGTGGAAGCCATCAAGACAGACACATTGAGTATCTAAACATAATACCATCGTGGCGACCGCCGGCACAGCGGCGGGTCGCCGGCAGGAGGCAGCGGCTCCGGCAGCCGAAGGCTGACGGCCTGGTGAGCTTGGATCAGTTCATAAGATAATTATGTATATGGTTATATACCTAGACCGCCGGCAATCAATGCCGGCACGCCGGTGGCCGGCTCCGAAGGTCGGCCAGCTGTTACTAGGTAAAGGGAGGGGTGGGACATCGGCTGTATGCCGACGGAAGGCGGCAGCCTCCGGCACACGGAAGGCTGACGACTTAGAGGAGGGAGGGAATCTTATGAAAGAGTGTCACGAGAGGTAAGGCGGTATCGCCGGCAGTAGAGGCGGCAAGGGACCGGCACCAGGATAGATGGAGAGAAAGGTAAGGAGGGATTGGAGGGGTAAGACCACATACCCCTCCGGCATCCCTCCAGAGAGAATGCACCCATGAAAGGAGTAGATACTCCTAGCATCCGGCGGCAGGGGGCCGGCAGTCGGCCGGATGCCTGGGGTAACCCAAGGGAGGGTTAGAGTGCACTCAAGAGTGGGAAACCCCCGCTGGCCGGACCGTTGCCGGCGACTACCCCCATAGAACGCTATGAAGGGTATATGAACCAGAGCGGCCAGCTCAGCAGGAGAACAAGTTAGCCCTACCACTCCACCCAAGGGAGGAGCTGTAGGACTAAGGGCAGATGTGTATAGGCAAGCCTACACCAAAGGGATAGATGGGGAGGGAGAAGAAGAAGGGTCTTTCATAGTGGAGGCTCTGTACAAGAACGGCCACCAAGGATAGGGAGAACGCTTCCTAGCCTAGGTTAGGAAACCAGAATGAGATTGGTTCAGGAGTACCGTCTCAAACTATAAAAGTACAGAACTAGCCCCCCCCCCCCCAAAGCCTAACCTAGATAAGGAGAGTTAATTCCTAGGCTAGGTAGGCTGAAAGACACATCGCAAGTTGCTGGAAGGGATGAGTAACCCAACCAGATGCAATTGTGGAAGGGCAGAGCCGTTCCTTATTTCTCGGTCGCAACCCTAAGGGGGGATCATTCCCTTAGGGTAGACTGAGAAGCAATAAATACTCTGATTGTAGACAAGATTCCCCTAAATAGAAGGGGAAGCATGGCCACACAGAGGGAATGCCCGCAGGCAGGGGATTAGGGAGCATATAGGGTTTCCTACATTTAGGTAAGGTTGGAAAGAAACGCAATCAAACCAATCCCCTATATGGTCCACGAAGGCAAAAACACTTACATCACAGTTAACAGTATGTTAAATAATGCCACAATCTTAATAACTTAACCTAGGATCACTGGTATATATCATGCATGAACACAAGTGCTAGGCTATCTAGCCTAGGGGTTAAGCTAGCGATCTAGTATGGGGTCGAATGACGACCGAGTAGATGAGCGTTAAAACACGATATACGTAATTCCTAGCTATGAAGACTAAATAACTAACAATATCAATTAGTTAAGAGGCCAGATAAAGCTGTTCTGGCCAGCTAAATAAGGCATGCAAAAGAACAGCGATGCCATAAAATGGCGCGTCCGGGAACGGCACAGCTCTGCCACAAAACACAATATTTTACGAAAAGTAGAAGTTACTTTACGGCTAGAGCTTATTTAAACAATACTGGGACCTGGTACTCAACTTTCCAGAAGAAGGCGAGGCTGAAGGTAAAGACATAACGGCGATGTAAGTAGATGAAAATCGCACAAAGGGAAATCCGACCAAAGCAAGGCGCTACAGGCAGAAGGATGAGGACAGACGTGACGTCATTTAGCAATGGCACCCGTTTGTTTACGTTTCGAGTACCAAAAGCAGCCACGGACGAGTGTAACTGTGGAACGGCTCCCCAGTTATTCTCCACCTTTCCATATCAAAGTGTTAACTCTATATGGGGTGCAGATAGCTATGTGGCGTGTTAATACATACGTCCCCTGTTGATATACGATATCCTAGAGGGAAACCTTTAGGGTACTCGCACCAGAAGTTAGAATTCTGTGATAACCTGTGGTTTAATTCTCTGGGAATATCCCTGTAGTTAAATATACCCAAGGAAGCTACCAAAGGAACCTTCCATCAGGACGTCATGGCTTGAGCCCAAAAAGTGCATGAATATTTCAGCATATTTACACAAGTTACACACCTGATTAGCATTACAGGGGTATACTGCTTCAACTTGTTATTTTGTCAGTGTTCTGTGTCTTCTTATTTTTTTCTATTCCCTAAATACTAACATTTTACTGTATTTGTAAACTATTTGTTTGTATTTGTATTTTCATGTACATCGGATGTGTTTACTGTCTGTGCTTCCTATGTTTGCATAATTGCTTTGTCTTATGTTTGCTTTATGTATTTAATTCTTGAAGAAAACCTTTTTATAGTATTATGTTTTCTCATATTTATAATTATATTAGTTTTTTTGCATGTAATTCATGATGCACTCTTGGTTTGCGTATATGCTACCTTATTTCTATTTCCAACCCCCTTTTGATTATTTTAGTGTGATTCAATTGTGAGTTATTTTGTTCTTGTTTGTATATTTATACATTTATTAGTTTATATTACTAAAGAGTATACACGAGTGCATCATGCATTTCCGTTTCAATAAAAAAAATACAATTGTGTTTTATATAACCTATTATCTCCATTCAACGATGGACTACAAAACGTATTTTGAGCGAAGCGAAAAATCTATTTTTGGGCTCAAGCCATGACGTCCTGATGGAAGGTTCCTTCAGTAGCTTCCTTGGGTATATTTAACTACAGGGATATTCCCAAAGAATTAAACTAAAGGTTATCACAGAATTCTAACTTCTGGTGCGAGTACCCTAAAGGTTTCCCTCTAGGATATCGTATATCAACAGGGGACGCATGTATTAACACGCCACATAGCTATCTGCACCCCATATAGAGTTAACACTTCGATATGGAAAGGTGGAGAATAACTGGGGAGCCGTTATACAGTTACACTCGTTCGTGGCTGCTTTTGGTACTCGAAACGTAAACAAACGGGCGCCATTGCTAAATGACGTCACGTCCGTCCTCATCCTTCTGCCTGTAGCCCCTTGCTTTGGTCAGATTTCCCTTGAGTGCGATTTTCATCTACTTACATCGCCGTTATGTCGTTACCTTCAGCCTCGCCTTCTTCTGGAAAGTTGAATAACAGGTCCCAGTATTGTTTAAATAAGCTCTAGCCGTAAAGTAACTTCTACTTTTCGTAAAATATTGTGTTTTGTGGCAGAGCTGTGCCGATCCCGGACGCGCCATTTTATGGCGTCGCTGTTCATATCGCATGCCTTATTTAGTTAGCCAGAACAGCCTTATCCGGTCTCTTAACTAATTAATATTATTAGTTATTTAGTCTTCATAGCTAGGAATTACTTATATCGTGTTTTAGCGCTCATCTGACTCGGTCGCCGTTCAACCCCATACTAGATCGCTAGCTTAGCACCTAGGCTGGATAGCCTAGTGCTTGTGTTCATGCATGATATAGACCAGTGTTCCTAGGTTAAGTTATGAAGATTGTGGCATTATTAAACATACTGTTAACTGTGATGTAAGTGTTTTCGCCTTCGGGGACCATATGGAAAGAAAACTTCAAGAGACCCAGGAGCAATTCCGGTCTACCCTAGTGAACTTTAAACAACCGAAACGGATTTCGGTTAAGGATCTCCCCTCTTGCTCGGATACTAACCCATGGAGATATGCCGAGCATATGCCGATCACAACTGGTAAGATCTTCATCAGTGAGAATGTCGGATCTATCTTGTTGGAAGAAGTGGAATTCTTCCCGAACTTCGAGGCTTATCCGGACTGTTACGTCCGGCTCAGGTCCGAACCAGCCTCAAAGGATGAGACCGATTGATTGATTTAAAGTTTTCAGGCATCCTGACATCTGAGGTCATTGACGCCGGTAACATTTACTTTATGTATACAAAAATAAAAAAAAATAAAATAAAAAATAAAAGAGTATTCAATTAAAATCATAAAAGTTGAATGTCATAAGTTAAATATTTTTCAGAAGACCTGCTTCTGAAATAAATCTAAAAATGCCACTTGCATGGTAGGACACATCATTTCCAAGAATCTTGGCAAGGATGAACCTGCCACCCTCACCTCGAGCCTCAAACAAATATCTATTCCTTAAGTTGTTATAATTGGGGCATTCGGTCAACAAATGCCTTACTGTTAGAGGTACTAAACAGTCGTCACAATACGGTTGGTGTTGGCCCTTCAGCAGAAACTCGTGTGTCAACCTAGTGTGACCAATACGGAGACGACAAAGAGACGTCTCCCATTTTCGGGGCATCATCATATACCTCCAAGGAGATATGTCATTTGTTATCTCTCGCATTTTATTGCCATCTTGACTATCCCATTGCTGTTGCCATTTATTGCAAACCAATTTCTTGATGTCAGGTAAGAAATCATCACAGGGAATGGGATACCTTCTTGGCAGCAACTCGGATGCAGCCTCCTTAGCCAGTGAATCTGCCTTCTCATTCCCGGACACACCTACATGTGCTGGAACCCAACAAAATTGAACTGTTATACTTCTCCGCCCAATAATGAAAAGCCATTCTAAAATCTTTAATACTAGAGGGTTATTAGAATTAAAAACTTCCATAGCTTGAAGGACACTCCTTGCATCACTAAAAATTGTAAAATTACCCTCCTTCTCCAACGCTATTTTCTCAATAGCGGTTAATATGCCATACAGTTCGGCAGTAAATATGGAAGCGGTCAGAGGAAGTGCACCTCTACAATTAAAACCATTACTATGTACTCCAAATCCAACGCCAGCATCAGATTTGGAGCCATCAGTATAGATAAAAGTTGATCCTCTGTTCTTTTGACATGTTCATTAAAAAGAGACCTGGCTTCTAGGTCTGACATATTCTTCTTATCTCCAATAAAATATTTACAAAAAGATATCTCTGGTAACTTCCATGGAGGCGTTGATGATACCTTGAATGGAAGTACCTTATTTCTAATTATATCCAGACTATTTAATAATCGTTTCACCCAAAAGCCATAAGGTTGAGGAGATTTTGGGTGCAACTCAAAGTATGATGCGTGTCTTACGAGGCTTGCAGTCTGAAAGGCTAGAGAGTTAGGGAGTGTTTGCAATCTAAACCAATACCGAAGAATGAAAGACATTCGGTAAAGGTCTAGAGGTAACTCTCCAGCATCAACAAGGAGACTTGGGATAGGCGAGGTTTTAAAAGCTCCAGTAGACAATCTAATACCTGCATGATGTATCGAGTCTAATATTTTTAACCGGCTTGGGGTGGCTGAAGAATATACCTCACAACCATAACTAATTTTGGAAAAAATCAAGGCCTTGTATTTTAAAATAGTATTGCGGTCTGCCCCCCACGATGTATGGGACAATACTTTTAAGATATTCAGAGCTTCAACACATTTAGCTTTTAATGCTTTTAAGTGAGAAACCCATGTAAGCCTACATTCAAATATCAAACATGACAAATTCGAAGATAATTTGTATTTTTCCTAACCATACAAACCTTAGCTATTTACATTGGGTTTACCTTTTAGCGCAGCTGAAATGGCGAGCCATTAGGATTTAACGAGGGTGTATTACCCCCGCGCTAGTTAGCGGGGGTAAGGGAGTGGTAGCTAGCTACCCCTCCCCCCCTCACACACAGATGAATGCTCACTTTCACTTAGAGGTAGGACTTGTCTTGGGGGACAGGGCTGGCGGGCAAATATGTGTAAATAGCTAAGGTTTGTATGGTTAGGAAAAATACAAATTATCTTCGAATTTGTCATTTGTTCCGTAACCGAAATACAAGCCACGCTATTTACATTGGGTGACTTACCCATTAGGTAGGGTGGAAATTCCCCAGCCATACTGGCTTTGGCTTTACCCGGGGACTCAAAATCTGAGTGAGTCGCACTCGAGAAAAGGAGTCCCTGCACCTCACAAGTTCATTGCTCCGCAAGGAACCGTGTGGCCTACATAAGCTTGTGTGTGAAGGAAGAAGTGTGACCCGTCCTAGGCAGTTGACCTGGAGTTCCAGAAGGAACTCTGGGTTAGGACGTTCCCAATACCACCTCGTCAGGGTATGGGGGACGCGACAGTATTGACTCAATACTCGGAACACAAGGAAGCATGGTTTACCTGCAGAGGTTCGAGGTCAGCTATGCAGAGACCAGGATGCTGCTTCCCTGTAGAGGGGATGATGAAGAAAGAAATAAGGGCCAGACATACTTCTTTCGTTCATGCAGACTAAAACCTGATAACAATGCCCTCAACCTTCTGCTACCTGTCCAAAAAGGAGCCTGAGGTTAGACCAGCTGTTGTGTAGCCACCACAGAGCGATAGAAAACGTATCGAGACTCCTGTGGGTCACGCCCTGCAGGAAGTGGGCTGCAAAGGTCATTAGACGCTTCCAGACTCCAGGTTGTAGCACCTGCGTCACAGAGTAGTATTACTCAAAGGCGAGGGACGTTGCGATGTATCCAACATCGTACTGTAGGGCGACGTGACGGGGGAGGGTCTGGAGACAGGTCGAGATGAATGTCCTTGAGTCCGGGCTGAAGACGTATACTGGTGACTCTCCCCCGTGTCCTCCTTGTGCTCCCAAATCGTTTGCAACTGAGGACAAACTGCAGCTGTTCCCAAAGCTAACCTCTCGATTCCTTTACTGGCAAGAAAGAGAAGGTCTTGGGACATCAGATACAGAATGGAGACTCGAAATCTTGAAGGAATTGGACCGAAGGGCTGGGACCCCCAGGTTCTGAGTCTAGCCAACAACTCAGGGGCGAACCTGAATGTTGCCTTCCCCTCTTCCTTAGCAAGGGCGGAGTCGTACGAGACCAAGAAGATTGCTTACACACTGGCCGTGGCCAGAGTGAGCAGGAGACCCAAGGCGGAATACAATCCGAGGCCTGTCGTAAAGGGTCTTGAGAAGATCTCTTAAAGGACCAAAAGTCCGAGCCATGCTCCAAGTTGGAGGTCTTCCTCCGACTAGGGCAGGGACGATCGTAGCTTCGCATGAGCGAGGAAAGATCCAGCGGGCAGGAAAAAGTTATTCCTTTAAGCCTGAAGGTCAGGGAAAGGCTGAGCGACAGGCTTCATTGCCGAGAGCGGAAAGGAGTTTCCTCCCGCCGAAAGGCAATAAGACCGTTATTGCTGGAGAAGAGGCCTCAAGGGAAGAGGTATATCTCCCACGGCACCAACCACCGAGGACTCTTCACTTTGCCTGGAAGACCCCTGCGGATGACTATCGCAGATGACGCGACCTCCGTCCCGCGACTGTAGCGGGTTGTCTCTTCTTGAGGAGGAGGCGTAGTGTCTCCAGGCATGAAGCCGAAGCGACGCCCCGGTTCGGGAGAGATGTCGCAGTGTGGTTGTTTGAGTAGTCTGCGCCGTGGGAGAAGCCCTCCCGGGAGTTCCGTCAGGGGAAGCAGAGGGTCCAGAAACCGTTCTGCGCATAGTCCCAGTGGAGCTCTCCCATTGAAAGGTTGACAGACAACCTGGTCTGGTTGAGACCCATTACACACAGACAAAAAGGAGGGAAGACGCAGGCGTCGAAGTTGTCCCACCATCACCGGAATGCATCTTGCCAGAGTCTCGGGGTCTGAGACTGGGGGGAAGAACAGCGGAAGCTTGAGGTTCCAAGCTGTCGCGATCAGGTCCCCCAGACCAGGACTTGCTGGTTACTCAAGGTCAAAGACCCCCAGGTACACTCTCTCTACGAGGCTCTGCTCGGATAGTCGGAGAGAACATTCCTCTGCCTGGAATGAGAGAGCCGATGGTGGTATTGAGATAATCTCCATCATCCCGGTATCTCTACTGCAAGATGTGAAGGTGTGAAAATGCGTCTCCTGCTGGTTAGAACACGCCAGAATCATGAAGTCGACGCGCAAGGGGCGACTCGGCAGGAGCTGTAGGATCTGTAGAGGGGCCACACTACGGCCCCTAAGCCTGCCTGAATGATGGAGAGGTATCCTTCAGGTCTTGACCATAGGCCTGGACCGGAACATGCCTCCCCCCCTTTCCTTTGACGAGTCCGAGAACAGCATCAAGAATGTGGGGAAAGGACGAGAATATCCACTACCATCAAGAGGTTCCATAGGTCAACACCCATTGCAGGTCTAATAGTTCCGCTGGTCCCATAGGGGCCAGGAAGTCCGGTTAAACGTTGCCTGAAACCACCGGAACTTGGACCGCCCCACATGGAACTTATCCTGAGGCGACCGTTCGGACCATAGACGGGTCAACGAGGAAAGGAGAACTAAGAAACGTTCCAAGGTAGGGCTGAAAGCTCTGCTTGACTGAGAACAGGTACTGTGACTCTCCTCAGTCTTGCCACAGTCAACTGAAAGGAAGGCTCGGAGGATGTGGCAACAGAATCTGGCGTCCCCAGGTGGTCACCCATCCAAGTACCGACCAGAACCGACGTTGCTTAACCTCGCTGGACGGACGAGAAGCGGGATTTCCAACGTGGTAAGGCCGTTGACTCAATATCATGGCCAGATACTCCAGATGTTGAGGCAGAAGAAGAGAAGGCTCCAAGCAAAATACCATGAAACCACACTCATGGTAAGCATCCGGAAGCTTGTCCCGGCGCTGAAGAAGGTCGAACTCAAGCCTACCGGAGTTGACCAGCCCTCCAAAAGGCAGAGGAGGCGGAAGCCTGCACCTGAGCGGCCATGAGGAAAGCAGGGAGAGTTCTCTGGGGAAAAAAACCTGCTATGCCACGGCGGGATAGCCACACTGCATCATAAGCAGGAATACTTGCAGTCTAGGCTGAATTCGACGAGCTCCCTGAAAGATGGATGGAATGGAAACTGGAAGTACCCGTCCTTCCGATCCAGGGTTTAAGGAGTCCTGTCGCCTCGTTACCAGTCTGATCGATTCTGCTGTTCTACGCTGGCCGAAGTTTGTTCGACAAACTTGATCAGGGCTGAGAGGTCGACTACGGAACTCCCCTCTCAGATCCTTCCTTACAAGAAAGGATCGACTGAAGAGGCCGGGGGTGAAGCCGTCGATGATCCTATGGAGGATCTTCGCCTAAGGTATGGATCATTCTGCCCAACCGGGCAACTCTTGCCGACACTATGGCATAGAGGTTCAGAGACACTGAATTCGCTGACAGAGACGGCAGGCGCGATATCCTTGGCTGATCACAGAGATTGTGCGGGAATGGGCATCGGGAAGCTGTCATCCGGATGAGTAACCTTAAGCATCCTCCCAGCGAGAAACCTGCAATCCTAGAGTTCGTGAACTCTGCCGCTCCTTTTAGGACTATGCCTCCCTGGGGGAGCCTCCCGTGCCATCTGTTCCTGACAGGAGGAAACCGCAATTGGACACCTTGTCCCAGTTGTCGTAGCCGATAACTTAGGCCGATGTGGTTGAAAGAAAAGGGCGCTGGAGCCCTGCTGAGTCTGGAAGAAAGCGCCTTGGAGGAGTGAAAACGGAAGTCGATTTCTTCCGCACAGCCGCTGTCTAAGTCTCTGTCCTTGGGCACAAACAAACTCTTCTCAAGGATGGAAGGGTGTCTGAGGTCGTCGACCTCCACAGATGAGACACCCGAAGGAAGCCCTCAGTCAGCGCGTCCAGATGGTACAACATCGAGCTTGTCCGCAAGTTAGATACTTAACGACGAAAGGCCAAGGTGCCTGAGCTCGAAAGGAGGAAAGTACCCATGATCTTCCTGTAGCTTCCTTGAACCAAACCTCGGGCCGTAACCGAGGAGGGAAAGGACCTGGTAAGCCCCCAGAGGAAGGGGTAAGCAGTCACCCCTTGGCCGATGGAGAAATCTCGAACAGAAAGCCCCCCCCCCCCACGCCAAAAATCCTTCCAGGGAATGACGGGGAAGGGCTAACCCAGGTTCTGGAAAGAGGAGTGTCGCTCAGACCTCCCTGAAGTTTCTTCCTATTCTTGCAAGTGCCATGCTCTGCGTGTACGGGGTGAGGCCGTGTTCTGGAAATACGCTCCAGAAGAACTCGCCAGGCTGGCTATGCTGCGAAAACCCCAATGGGAATCGTGGTCGCAATCTCCCTGGAGCTCGCGCGATGGTAATTCAAAGATTTGCGCGTGGGCGAACGTGGAAGCGCCCATGCGCGGTCACGCAGGAACGCAAACGAAGGTGAGCGAAGGAGCGCAGAAGGAGGGAGAGCGTGGTAGGAAGGGCGAGAGCTGGAGGTCGGCGAGCGATAACCCATAGACGAGCAATGGATACTGCATGAATTAAGCCGACGTTCGTGCGAAGAAACACCGTCGGCTCGCGCGACGGAACCCCGTCGGGTCGCGGGACGGAACACCGTCGGCTCGCGGGACGGAACACCGTCGGCTCGCGGGACGAAACCCCGTCGGCTCGCGGGACGGAACACCGTCGGCTCGCGGGACGGAACACCGTCGGCTCGCGCGACGGAACACCGTCGGCTCGCGCGACGGAACACCGTCGGCTCGCGCGACGGAACACCGTCGGCTCGCGCGACGGAACACCGTCGGTTCGCGCGACGGAACACCGTCGGTTCGCGCACGGGCGAACATTGGAGAGCATGTGCGCGGACGCGCACGAGCGTAGACATGCAGGCACGTGGGCGTGTGGGCGCGCAGGCGTATGATCGCGCAGGCGCGCAGGCAAGCGGTCGCGCGGGCGGGCAGGCGAACGGTCGCACAGGCGAACTGTCGCGCGGGCGCGCAGGCGAGCGGTGGCGAGGGTGCACGAGTCCGAGGCGGCGAACGCAAGCGTTAGCCCGATGGCGAGGAAACGCGCTGCCGCGTGGGCGAGGAAGACCGCTGGCGATATGGATCAACAGGCGATCGGTGGTGAGCTGGTGAGTGCTAACGCGCAGGTTGGCGATGGCTCGTTGTGGCATGTCGACGCGTTGGCGAGCGATGGCGAGCAGCATGCGATGGGGAGCAGCATGCGCAGGTGAGCATCGCGCGATGGCGAGCAGCATGCGCAGGTGAGCATCGCGCGATGGCGAGCAGCATGCGCAGGTGAGCATCGCGCGATGGCGAGCAGCATCCGCAGGTGGGCGATCGCGCGATGGCGAGCAGCATCCGCAGGTAGCAATCGCGCGATGGCGAGCAGCATCCGCAGGTAGCAATCGCGCGATGGCGAGCAGCATCCGCAGGAAGGCGAGCAGCATCCGCAGGAAGGCGATCGCGCGATGGCGAGCAGCATCCGCAGGTGGGCGATCGCGCGATGGCGAGCAGCATTCGCAGGTGGGCGATCGCGCGATGGCGAGCAGCATCCGCAGGTGGGCGATCGCGCGATGGCGAGCAGCATCCGCAGGTGGGCGATCGCGCGATGGCGAGCAGCTTCCGCAGGTGGGCGATCGGGCGATGGCGAGCAGCATCCGCAGGTGGGCGATCGCGCGATGGCGAGCAGCATCCGCAGGTGGGCGATCGCGCGATGGCGAGCAGCTTCCGCAGGTGGGCGATCGGGCGATGGCGAGCAGCATCCGCAGCAGTAGCTGGCGAACCATGTTCTTTCAGAAGTGTTGGAGAACGTTGGCGTGCCGGCTGTAACACACGCGGGCGATCCGGAGATCGCAGACGTGTAGAACGCTGTTGAATAGGCGATACTAAAATCGCCTGTGCGCGCTGGCGAGCAGGTGAACGCTGGCGAGCAGGTGATCGCTGGCGAGCTGATGATCGCTGGCGAGCTGATGATCGCTGACGAGCAGAAGGCAACGCGTGGAAGCCTGCGCATAGAAGAAGAGTCCTTGACCCAGACCTGGACCGAAGTTATAGATCGCGAGGGCGAACGTGGGCGCACAGGGCGCGTAACAGGAACCAACAGGAACAGCAGGGATGATCATCATGAGAGCGCTGACGAACAGGAGAGCGCTGGCGAAAGGAGAGCGCTAGCGATCAGGAAGCGCTGATGAGCAGGAGAGCGCCTGTGCGCTAACACTGAGCAGGAGCAGGAGAGAACACAGCAGAAGGGCGCGCAGGGGAACCCTGACACGCAAGGGAAGAACCCCCGTGGGAGGCAACCCTTTGCCCCGAAGGGAACGTTGTCTGTCGGGAGACAGATGTCCATCGGAAGACCGTAGCCTGTCCGCCGGGAGACTGATGTCCGTTGGAAGACCGTTGTCCGTCGGGAAGACCGTTGCCCGTCGGAAGACGAGATCAGACTGCTGTCCATCTGCACCAAGGCGGAAGATCATGAAAAAGTAGTTGTAGGCTGCAAACGGAGATTCAAAAAGGCGCCTCTTAGCACCCTTATAGGGAGATGAGAGGCCCTTACGACGAGGCGGACGGTGGGCCTTACGGCGAGGGAGGCCAACAGCAACAGCAGCAGAAGAATCCTCCGAAGAGGAGTCTCTATGAGTGTACTCTCTCGCGAACGAAAGAGAAACACTACGTAGAAGAGACTGGTCAGCCAGTGACCTAAAAGGAGCAATCCTCCGAAGGGGACCTCCTGCAGTTGCCCAGCCCCTTGAGCGAAATTGCAGGTGTGACCGCTCAGCACCAATAGCATAGTCGCACGAAAAAAAGGCAAGAGAGGAACCCCCCAAAAGGGGAAAAACTCAAGCCTGGACAGGAAAAACTTCCCTCGGAAGGAAAGTTACCCGCCCAAGGAGAGTTCTAAGAGTTCTGAGAGTTCTAAAATGAACTGGAGAGCTGTCCGTCGTCACGGGAGTACTTCCAGTAGAAGGAGACACGCCCCTGACGAAAATACAAGGGGGGAGGCAGCAACAGCCGAATCCCCAGGCCTCAACAAGACAGCTCACACCGTTGCCCTATTACAGAAACGAACTAGATCGGTAACTGTACAAAAATAAAACAAAAATCATTAGTACACATTCATTCCCCCGGGAAGGCTCCGAAGAGGAATCCCGAGGGAAAGGAACAAGAATTACACAACAGGCACGTGCCCTCACAACCACTTACACTCACGGAAGGAGAGCTGTAACCATAACAGAATTATAACAATTATAATTATGAAACTATGTAATTATGTAATTATGTAATTTAAAAATGAATGAATACTAAAGAAAGAACGAAAACCTCGAAAGGAATCGTTCTACAAGCTGAAAAATTAACAACTACAATTAGATTCATAAACTAATTGAGACAAACGTACGGCGTAGCAACCCCCCCAGGAAAGGAAGCTACAAGGGCGTAATAACACGTAGTAAAAGGGTGAACGACCTCAAGAGAGAGAGAGAGAGAGAGAGAGACTGGAGTCAAACTCGATCGCCACCCATAAAATTACGCCGTGGAGGCCTAACTGCCGAGGACACCACGTAGAAAACGTACACTACACACACAAATCTGAAAAGGAAACTTACTGATTTCTATACTCAAATATATATACAAACATGAAAACATGTTTTCATATATATTGAGTAAAAGAAAAGTAAGCGATTAAGTAAAGACAAAACAAACAATGGCTGCCAAGAGAGGACCAAGACAGAGACGTCTGTCACAGTCCGAGCCAAAAGTGAAAGTGAGCATTCATCTGTGTGTGAGGGGGGGGGGGAGGGCTAGCTAGCTACCACTCCCTTACCCCCCCCCCCCTAACTAGCGCGGGGGTAATACACCCTCGTTAAATCCTAATGGCTCGCCATTTCAGCTGCGTTAAAAGGTAAACCCAATGTAAATAGCGTGGTTTGTATTTCGGTTACGGAACAATTACAAATTTAGCTTCTCTTGCACATGGTATCCGTTGACCTTTAATGTATATATCCGGGTCTGGATGTACTCCCCGGATACGACAAAAATGGACAACAGTAGTTTTACTTGTCGAGAACTTAAATCCATTCATGTCAGCCCACTGGATAATTTTATCAATAGAGAGTTGGATTTTTCTCTCAACCATTGCCATTCTGGTGCCAGCAAATGATATTGAGAGATCATCCACAAATAATGTTGAGAGAACATCCTGGGGAATGGCTGAGGATATCCCATTAATTGCTAGTGCATAAGGGGTTACACTCAGCACACTACCCTGAAGAACTCCTTCTTCCTGGCACTTACTCTCTGATAGAGTTTCCCCAACTCTCACTTGAAAAACTCTACGTGAAAGAAATGCCTGAATAAATGGTGGCAGCTCTCCTCTCAATCCCAATTCATGAATGGTTTTAAGTATACCATATCTCCATGTGGTATCATATGCCTTTTCAAGGTCAAAAAATACTGTAACATGGTGCTGTTTGGAAGCAAAGGCTTCACAAATAGAAGACTCTAGTCGTATCAACACATCAGTCGTTGAGTGCATTTTTCGGAATCCACATTGAATCGGTGATAAAATACCTTTCTTTTCAAGGTACCACATCAGCCTTGCATTGACCATCTTCTCCATGATTTTACATAAACAAGATGTCAATGCAATAGGACAATAGTTTGCTGCTAAAAACTTGTCTTTACCAGGTTTTAAAAAGGCTAAAATAATGGCTAGTTCCCAAACACTTGGGTAACTATGATCATGCCATATTCTATTAATAATACTTAAAATAAATAGCTTTGTCTTAAAATGTACATGTTTAATCATTGCATATGGAATTCCATCGGGTCCAGGGGCTGTATCATTGCAATGAGCAAGTGCGGAATCAAATTCTCTTTCAGTGAAAGGAGAATTATACGACTCTTCCCTTCTTGTTGCAAAATTTAAAATTTTCTTTTCTTCAACGCTCCTATACTGGTGACCAGGGGCTCCTTCACACTTGCTGGATACATTTGAAAAATAATTAGCCAGAGCATTGCTAACATCATTTGCTTCAGTTACATACTGGCCATTCACCTTCAACACTGGTGGTGGGTTGGGGGTGAATTTGCCAGCTATCTTTTTTACTTTCCTCCACACAGAAGATGGTGGTGTTTTACTGTTAATGGAGGAAACAAAAGACATCCATGACTGGCGCCTTGCTTCTTTCATGGCACGACGGAACTGTGCTCTACATTTCTTGTACATAATTAAATTCTCATCAGTTCTGCGTCTACGCAATCGTGTTAGAGATCTTCTTGTGGCTCTGAGGAGGGCAGTTAGTTCTGAAGACCACCACGGGACTGGTCGTCGTTTGAATAACCCTGTTGTTTTGGGAATTGAATTGACTCCTGCTGTATGGAGAGTTCCATCCAGTAAGTCTATGGCATCATCGATATTTTCAACTTGTCCTGCATCCCCCTCAATTTCGCTTAGCTCACGAAATTTATCCCAGTCCGCCTTGTCAAGATTCCATCGTGGCGATCCCTGTAAAGGTGGACCATTGTTGGTGTTTATAATGATTGGTGCGTGATCACTAGTATGCCAATCATCTAATATTCTCCAATCGAAGTCGAGAAGGCAATTAGAGTTTACGATTGATAGGTCAATACATGACAAGGTACCTGTCTGGACATGAAAGTGTGTGGGCTCTCCTGTATTAAGGAGTCCCACATCTTCATTTTCCACAATTGATGATATGATATTTCCCCTCGTGTTTGCTAAAACATCACCCCACAAAGGATGTCTACCATTCAAATCTCCAAGTAAAAGAAAAGGTTGAGGGAGTTGTTGAATCACCTCCACTAAGTTGTCATACAAAATGTTATCATTTGGAGGCAAGTACAGAGAACAAATTGTATATTTTCGCCCTATGTCAATCTGTACAACCACTGCCTGCAGAGGTGTACGAATAGACAGAGAAACTTGGGGAACATCTCGACGAACGTATATGAGACTTCCGCCATGGCTCCCCACTTGGTGATCATATGGTGTCCTATAACTAATGTATTCGCGAGGACAAGGGGTATTATGATCAAGTTTGCTCTCCTGTAGACAAATAATTATGGGGGAATGCTCATGAATAAGGAGCTTAAGTTCTTCATATTTGGCCCTTAAACCCTGACAATTCCATTGCAAAATGGAGGAAAAAACTATGGTTTATAATTTGGTAGACCCCTTGGATGGAGTCTTCCCATTAGCAGTTTTTGATCTAACACTATTTCCCGGTGGTTTTATTAAAGAGGGTCTTGATAGATTGGGTTTAGCATTTATGATTTTCTTTTTGTCTTTTTGATCTGATTGTTGAGGAGGTTGGTGGACCTCCACTTGAATTTCCGATTTATTTAAATTGACTTCCAGATCAGAAATATCAACAGACAAATCATCATATTTATTTGACGTCGTAATTTTGATATTTCTTATGGAAGGGGGCGAGAGAGATGGAGGTCTCTCTCTTTTCCGATTAGTAGGTTTTGAGCTACCAGGTTTATGCACCTTCCCCAACACAGGTGCACCTGGTAACTTGGTGTCAGGTGGCATCTCCATCAAATCAGGCAAGGACATGGCCTGGGAGAGGTTAGTACTATTGTTGGTAATGGGGGACGAAGGCTGTACAGAAATGGGCAATGACCCATTTTTAATACGCTGTGGCAGAGCCTCAGAAGGCAATATGATTACCTTGTCATGCAGTACTTTATTATCAGAGGTTGTATTTCTTTTCTTAGGATTACTGGCAGTGCTAGGTGGGGTTGCTGTCTCCTGTGGTAAATTTACCTTTGATTTTAAGGCCTTTGCATAGCTGGTTGATTTATTCAACAGTCTTTTTGCATGTCCCACACTTATGTGTTCTAAACTTGATTTGTTTAGGGCAGCTTCCTCCAACTTATACAGTTCGCATCTCCTATCAGTTGATTTATGATTCAAATTGCAATTTGAACACCTGGCCTCAAGTGTACATTCTCCATGATAAGTTTTGGAGCAAATACCACACATTTTTCCATTTTTGCAAACTTTGGATGGGTGTCCAAATTTAAAACAATTAAAACATTGCAGGGGCTTTTGTTTGAAAGGCCGAACTTTAATCCTTTCATTTTCAATAAAAATATGGAAAGGTACATCAGCATCCTGGAAAGTAAGTATAATCATTGAAGTTCCAGGAACCTTATGCACTTTCCATACATTTAATGGACACATAGAAAGTATCTCCTCCTCTGTAAATTCATACAGGTCCTTATTAAAGACCACTCCCCTTCTATAACTAAAATTTAGATGAGGTTTCATTTCCAATGTAATTTCATCACTGCCTGTCTGTAAGTTAGACAGTATTGCAGACTGAGTCGAAGATTTGGCATGGATGAGATAACTATTCTTCCCAAAACAGGATGTATCTCCAGGTGCTATGGTTCCTACTTTTTTTTGGATAAACTTACATATCTTAAAATAATTCCCTATTATCCCTTTAGGTTCAGCTAAGAGCCACATTGGTGGTTTGGGTTTTCTCTGTGAAGGCATGGGTACATTTCTATCTTTTTCAAACCAATCAGCAGGTTTGTACACATCCAATTCCTTTGGGACCTTATCACAAAGAGCTCCCATGATGTTCAATTCGTTAATTTTGATACTAATAATATTACTTATGGCATTAAACGCTTCATCAAGACTTTCAAAAGATATCCAAGAGTCCCATTTTTCATCTCCAAGTCTCATCCTTATTTCCTTTATCAATCCATAGCACTCAAATGCTCTATATATATCATCATAATTTGTCTCTAATGGGATTTGGGAAACATGAAGGAATCGTAGTTTCCCTGTGTTACCCAAATTGCTAGATTTTTTAACATCAGTAGAGTGGTCCTTTTTAGTTCGAAGGTTGTCAACAGAATTTTCCTTAATTACAGTAGCAGAAATCGTCAACAGTGCCGGGGGGGAGTCAGAAAATCCAGGGGATGGGGAGTCAGTATTTGAAGCGTCCATATTTAAGGGTGGGATTTTCATGTTTTTTGTTGTTGTTTTGTTGGGGTACCTGCTTGAGAATTATAAGAAAGTATCATACGTTGGAAAGGAAATTTGTATTCTCCACTATCGGCACAATGAGAGTATACTTCCCAGATGGTCCACTCCATACCCTACCCGAAGGATAGCATCAAAACAGATATAGAGGCACAGGTGTAAGCTAAACCTGCCTGTTAGGACTGAGACCAAAGTAATATGGAATCATCCTCCCCATATCTGTAATGATGGGCTTCCAGCCAAAAGCCAAGAGTCCCACCTCAAGGATTGGATCCCCCTGGATTCCGATGACCCAACCCTTGAGAGTAGTTCCGCCAAAAAGGTCCAAACCATCTTTGGGATGGCTGAGATCATCCAATACTCTCATATATAGCTTTGAATGCGAATACCTCCCAACTGTGATCCCTTCTCCCATTCATCTAAGCAGGCAGTAATAACGAATGTGGAAATATCCACGCCATTTAAATAAAATAGAAAAAAAAATAGATAAATAAATAAATGAACAAATAAAATAAATAAATATATATATATGCATACATCTACATATATATATATAAAACTAAGAAAAATAATAATCATAGAGATAGGACAGCAAGATGAAAGAAAGTTGATAAAATTAGGAGAAGGTCGAAGTAATATTAAGCAGAAGAAAAAGATGAAAGAGAGAAATTTAGATTCGAACTGGGGGAGCAATTTCCCGAAGTTCGAGAGCCCTCTTGCCCGTCACCAAGATTCAGCATGGGAATGGAATGCCGTGCTGAAGCTCTATGACTTCATCAAGGCATTCTCTCATTAAGAGGGGAATGAGACCGAACCGAAGGAAGTAATCGTGTTCGATCTCGCGAAGGCCCAGGCTATGCTAGCCCAGGCGGTGAAGAGTAGGGGTTTCACCAACTCCAAGATGCCGGCGCTCAGTAAGAAGCACCCAACCTTCATTGCGCCGAATGCTGCGACCTTCCCCTTTATCGAAAAGGCCTTCACAGCGGTCTTAAAGGCAGTGGAGGAAGGGAAACCTTGCCCTGCACTGGAGGAGTGCAGACCCTTCTCCCTTACCGTACCTCCCGATGATAGGCACTGGAAAGACGTCCAGTCAACCTTCACGGTGGGGAAGTTAGAGCCTGACATAGCCGGTCGTCAGTTCAATGAGGACCTCCCAAGGCTAAATAATCACCTCCTTCGTAGGGAACAGGATACGAAGGAGAGGCTTGCCGCCTCGCTGTCCCTCCAGGTACAGCTTGAACTTATGGCCGGGGACACTAGAGTCCCGGACTTTTACATGGTCCTAGCCAGAACACACTTGGCAACGGTGACTAAGGACCTACACAGCTTCACTAAGGCTCGCAGAGCTTGTCGAGAATTCGGCGTTTGCTAGTGCGACGGTAAAACACGAACCCCGGAGGCTGATTTCCTCCAATATCTGGGGTAAATATCTCTTTCCCTCCTACCTGGTGAAAGAGATTGCAGACAAGGCCGCCACGGAGAACAGGAACCTTCTCCACAAGTGGGGCATGTCGAGAAAAAGGAAATCCTCTCAGGACGATGGCCCTCAACCTAAGAGGAAGTCTCAGAAACCGAAACCCCAGCAACGTCAAAAGAGACGGCAGTTTCCAGGTTCCGCTACTCCCCAAGTGGCCACACAGCCACAGCAGACCTTTCAGTTGGTCCCCCAGCCGGTGGTGTCACAGTCACCGGTCTTTACCCCTGCATTTGAGCAACATGCTACTACCTTTCGTCCCAGAGGTAGGGGCTCAAACAGAGGTTCCGGCAGAGATTCGTCTCGCCGCCCCTCCAGAGGCAGAGGAGGAAGGGGAGCTAGCGGCCAAGGTGGCAAACCCTCAGGACACCAGAAGCAATGAAGTGCTTCCAGTGGGAGGAAGACTCCGCCAATTCCAGGATCGTTGGACCTTCGATCCCTGGGCACACAGCATCGTCAAGAAGGGACTAGGCTGGAGCTGGACGCAACCACCCCCAGCCTTCCAGCAATTCTTCCAACAGTCAACCCCCCTCCTGGAAGAATGCGTCCTAGAACTCTTGAACAAGAAGGTGATCAGGAGGGTAAAGTCAACCAGGTTCCAAGGGAGACTATTTTGCGTTCCCAAGAAGGACTCCGACAAACTCAGAGTCATTCTAGACCTATCCTCTCTCAACAAGTTCATTGCAAACAACAAGTTCAAGATGCTGACTCTCCAACAAATAAGGACCCTTCTTCCTCAAGGGGCCTACACGGTCTCCATACACCTGGCGGATGCCTACTGGCACGTTCCAATGAATCATCACGCTTCCTCCTACCTAGGATTTCGACTCCAAAGGAAAAGTTACGCCTTCAGGGACATGCCCTTTGGGCTCAACGTGGCTCCACGGATCTTCACCAAGCTGGCAGACGCCATCGTCCTACAGCTCCGCCTTCGCGGCGTCCAAGTGCTGGCTTACCTAGATGACTGGCTGGTCTGGACGACATCGCCCGAAGATTGTGTAAGAGCCTGCAACAAAGTCACCCAGTTCCTAGAACATCTGGGATTCAAGATAAACACCAAGAAATCTCGCCTCTCTCCAGCTCAGAACTTCCAATGGTTGGGAATCCATTGGGATCTTCAGTCACACCGCCTCTCCATCCCGCAGAAGAAAAGGAAGGAAATAGCAGGGTCTGTCAGAAGACTTCTGAAATCCAAACGAATCTCAAGAAGACAGCAGGAACAAGTTCTAGGCTCTCTACAGTTCACCTCTGTGACAAACCCAGTGCTTCGCGCACAGCTAAAGGATGCCGCGGGAGTCTGGAGACGTTTCGCATCCATCGCTCGAAGAGACCTCAAGGGACGGCTTCCAAACAGACTTCGCTTGCTACTAAAGCCATGGTCGGAAGCAAAGGCCCTGAAAAGGTCCATTCCTCTTCAACACCCGCCTGTATCGATCAACATCCACACGGACGCTTCACTGGAGGGTTGGGGAGGTCACTCCCACCAACGACAGGTTCAGGGAACATGGTCTCCCCTATTCAAGACGTTTCACATCAACATCTTGGAGGCCATGGCGGTTCTTCTCACTCTGAAGACACTCTCCCCGCCTCCCTCGATCCACATCCGTCTGACTCTGGACAACTCGGTGGTAGTCAGATGTCTCAATCGTCAGGGCTCGAGATCGCCCCAGATAAATCAGGTACTTCTTCCGATCTTTCGTCTGGCAGAAAAGAAGAAATGGCACCTGTCTGCAGTTCACCTACAAGGATTCCGCAACGTGATGGCGGACGCTCTATCACGGACAAGCCCAATAGAGTCGGAATGGTCTCTAGACGCAAGATCATTCTCCTTCATCTCTCACCAAGTCCTGGAACTTCAGATCGATCTCTTTGCAACGAGCGACAACAATCAACTTCCTCGATATGTGGCCCCGTACGAGGACCCCAAGGCAGAAGCAGTGGATGCCATGTCACTGGATTGGAGCAGATGGTCCAGGATATACCTGTTCCCTCCCCCCAACCTTCTGCTGAAAGTCCTCGCCAAACTGAGAACCTTCAAAGGGACAGCGGCCCTAGTGGCTCCCAAGTGGCCCCGGAGCAATTAGTACCCTCTGGTCCTGGAGCTGCAGCCCACGCTGATCCCCCTACAGGGCCCAGTTCTCTCTCAACAAGTACAGAAGTCGACTGTCTTCGCTTCATCACTGAAAGTCAGGGACCTTCATCTCATGATTTTCTCTCCTTGGCCGCAAAGAAAAGGTTTGGAATCTCGAAGAAAAGTCTAGACTTCCTCGAGGAATACAAGACCGAATCCACACGACGGCAATACGAATCTTCCTTGAGAGAGTGGGTCTCGTTCGTCAAAGCAAAAAATCCTACGGAAATCACCATTGATTTCTGCATGTCCTTTATTCACCTTCATGGACAAGGCTTAGCAGCCAACACGATTTCCACCTGCAAATCGGCTTTGACTAGACCACTACTGTACGCTTTCCAGATTGATCTGTCCAGTGATATCTTCAATAAACTGCCAAAGGCATGCGCTAGACTACGCCCAGCACCTCCGCCAAAACCTATCTCCTGGTCCCTGGACAAGGTGCTCCATTTTGCCTCTAACCTGGACAACGTTTCGTGCCCTCTAAAAGACCTGACTCAAAAAGTTATCTTCCTTTTTGCTCTCGCCTCGGGAGCCCGAATCAGCGAAATAGTGGCACTGTCAAGAGACGAGGGTCATATCCTGTTCACAGATACAGGAGAACTTACCCTCTTCCCTGATCCGACGTTTCTCGCAAAGAATAAACTACCCACCAAGAGATAGGGCCCTTGGAGAATCTGCCCCCTGAAGGAAGATGTCTCTCTATGCCCAGTGGAGAGTCTTAAGGTCTATCTTCGAAGAACTTCAGACTTTGGTGGAGGTCAACTCTTCAAAGGAGAAACATCGGGTAGCGACCTATCACTGAAACAACTAAGAGCGAAAATCACCTACTTCATTCGCAGAACGGATCCTGACAGTACACCCGCAGGTCATGATCCTAGAAAAGTCGCGTCTTCTCTGAATTTCTTCCAGAGTATGGATTTCGAAAGCCTCAAGAGCTTCACAGGGTGGAAATCGTCGTGCGTTTTCTTCAAGCACTACACGAAGCAAGTGCATGAAGTTAAACATTTCGTGGTAGCCGCAGGTAGTGTTATGAAACCTGCCGTTTAACTCTGCATAGAACAGCAAGTTACTTGGGACTTTAACTCTACGGGTGCCTGTGTTGACCCTCGTGTGATACATAGTGATTTCATGGACACTTAATGTTTCTAATAGACTGTTCTTATCAAGGTGAAATGTCATAGACTTCACATGAGTGCCACATGCTCTAGGGCATGATGTGTTTTTCTTTGAAAAAGACTGACGTTCCTCTGGAACTTGTGTTTCTAAAAGTGAAATTTCTTTCGATTCAAGATTGAAGTCTTTTATTTTCTATGTACATTATTCTTTATTATTGTAAATTAACTTTACACTTATTATTGCAATTGTTATCACTATAATCTGCAATCTATGAAATAAAATGTCTATTTTATTACATGTGCGTCTCTCTCCGCTCCTATTATTTTTATGAAATACATGATTGTCATAGTTTCATTTAACCCCTTCCTTTTGGAATGAGAAGAATAATATGAATTTACTTGTATTATATACTCACTCATGCTGTGTAATATTCCTACTTGAATACTTACCTTCGTCCTGCCTTCGAGACCAGATTGATCTCTCCTCCAAAGGAGTGTAGTGATTAATTATCACTTACCTATGCTTGAGAATATTCCTACCCGAATATTAACCTCCTGTCTTATCTCCGAGTCCTGCACGAACTCTCCGCGGGGTGAGTAGCCCTTCAATGATCACTTCGGATTTTGGTATGATCCGCCGGGACTTCTCTGCCAGGGGGGCAGGAAGCTGGATCCCCACGGAAACTCTAACGAGGACACATTACATACCTCTATTCGGAGCCGTTGGCACTTGCTTAAAAGGGGAAATTTTCCACGATACATTAATTCTCTGGTACACTTCCATCAGGACGTCATGGCTTGAGCCCAAAAAACGGATTTTGAGCGAAGCGAAAAATCTATTTTTGGGTGAGATAGCCATGACGTCCTGATGGACCCTCCCGTCTATTCTAGTCCAGCCTTTCAGGCCCCGCCCTGTCCTGCTGTATCATGGAGATTAGCAAGAAGCTGGCCTCAGGATGAGGACGGACGTGACGTCATTTAGCAATGACGCCCGTTTGTTTACGTTTCGAGTACCAAAAGCACCCCCGGATGAGTGTAACTGTGGAACGGCTCCCCAGTTATTCTCCACCTTTCCATATCAAAGTGTTAACTCTATATGGGGTGCAGATAGCTATGTGGCGTGTTAATACATACGTCCCCTGTTGATATACGATATCCTAGAGGGAAACCTTTAGGGTACTCGCACCAGAAGTTAGAATTCTGTGATAACCTTTAGTTTAATTCTCTGGGAATATCCCTGTAGTTAAATATACCCAAGGAAGCTACTGAAGGAACCCTCCATCAGGACGTCATGGCTATCTCACCCAAAAATAGATTTTTCGTTTCGCTCAAAATCCGTTTAAATATACTGACGTAGTAATGCAAATTATGAACAAATATGTCGCAAAATTTACAATTAAATTCCATCCTATATTCCAGTAAGCGTTGCCGCTCTGAATGATTGACCGCTCGCTCAATAGATGGAGCCATTCGTTTTGCATAGGAGTATCTGGTATCTTTTATTCACACACTCATTTGAGTGCTATTAGGCTCAGCCTTCCTATCTTCCTTCGGTATATAGTCTTTGTTACGAACCAAAGACAGTTACAGTATATAGAAAAAAAAAAGTGCGCTTTAGCAACGCCATCTATTGCAGAAGCGCCCTACTAATTAGCTATTGAAAAAAACTAAAATTATCCAATTGGTTTAATATTATTTTTCCAGTGATTTTCCATAGACCTGCATTAAGTCACATTGATCATTAGACTACCTATATTAAAATCACATTGACAGACTACCTATATTCTCTTTCTTTAAAAACATAACTTACAAAATAAGTGAAGGACACTTGTCCGAAATAGGACCTGTGCCTAGGACTAAACAAGGAATGGGGGCACAGTGTAAAATCCGGACGTCAGATGCCGTCCGGGAAAATAGAAAACCGCTTGTATTACCGGTAAAGGCACCATAATACACCACATTTTTGGGCTCAAGCCATGAGGTCCTGATGGAAGGTTCCTTCAGTAGCTTCCTAGGGTATATTTAACTACAGGGATATTCCCAGAGAATTAAACTAAAGGTTATCACAGAATTCTAATTTCTGGTGCGAGTACCCTAAAGGTTTCCCTCTAGGATATCGTATATCAACAGGGGACGCATGTATTAACACGCCACATAGCTATCTGCACCCCATATAGAGTTAACACTTCGATATGGAAAGGTGGAGAATAACTGGGGAGCCGTTCCACAGTTACACTCGTCCGTGGCTGCTTTTGGTACTCGAAACGTAAACAAACGGGCGCCATTGCTAAATGACGTCACGTCCGTCCCCATTCTTCTGCCTGTAGCTCCTTGCTTTAGTCGGATTTTCCTTGAGTGCGTTTTTCATCTGCTTACATCGCCGTTATGTCGCTACCTTCAGCCTCGCCTTCTTCTGGAAAGTTGAGTACCAGGTCCCAGTATTGTTTAAATAAGCTCTAGCCGTAAAGTAACTTCTACTTTTCGTAAAATATTGAGTTTTGTGGCAGAGCTGTGCCGATCCCGGACGCGCCATTTTGTGGCGTCGCTGTTCATATCGCATGCTTTATTTAGTTAGCCAGAACAGCCTTCTCCGGTCATTTAACTAATTAATATTATTAGTTATTTAGTCTTCATAGCTAGGAATTACTTATATCGTGTTTTAGCGCTCATCAGACTCGGTCGCCATTCGACCCCATACTAGATCGCTAGCTTAGCCCCTAGGCTGGATATCCTAGTGCTTGTTTTCATGCATGATATATACCAGTGTTCCTAGGTTAAGTTATGAAGATTGTGGCATTATTAAACATACTATTAACTGTGATGTAAGTGTTTTCGCCTTCGGGGACCATATACGGGACCGGGTTGATTGCGTATCTTTCCACCCTAACCTAATGTAGGAACCCCTATATGCTCCCTAATCCCCCTGCCTGCGGGCGTTCCCTCTGTGTGGCCTTGCTTCCCCTTCTATATAGGGGAATCTTGTCTACAAACAGTATTTATCGCTTCTCTGTCTACCCTAAGGGAATGACCCTCCCTTAGGGTCGTGACCGAGAAATAAGGACCGGCTCTGCCCTTCCTCAGTTGCACCTGGTTGGGTTATTCCTTCCTCCCTGCAACTTGCGATGTGTCTTTCAAGCTTGCCTAGCCTAGGAGTTAGCCCTCCTTCTCTAGGTTAAGCTCTGGGGGTTGACTCTGCCCTATTATAGTTTTGAACGGTACTCCTGTACCATTCTCATTCTGGGCTACCTAACCTAGGTTAGGGAGCGTTCTCCCTCTCCTTGGTGGCCGTTCTCATACAGTCTCCCCTATAGAAAGACCCTTCATCTTCCCCCTCCCCACCTATCCCTTTGGTGTAGGCTTGCCTACACACATCTGTCCTTAGTCCTACAACTCCTCCCTTGAGTGGAGTGGTAGGGCTAACTTTTTCTCCTGCTGAGCTGGCCCTCTGGTACACACACCCTTCATAGCGTTCTATGGGGATGGTTGCCGGCAGCGGTCCGGCCGGCGGGGGTTTCCCCCTTCTTGAGTGCCCTCTAACCCTCCCTTGGGTTATCCGAGGCACCCGGCCAACTGCCGGCTCCCTGCCGCCGGAGGCTAGGAGTATCCACTTCTATCATGAGTGCACTCTCTCCAGATGGATGCCGGAGGGGTATGAGATCTTACCCCTTCCATCCCTCCGTACCTTTCTCTCCTTCTATCCTGGTGCCGGTCCCTTGCCGCCTCTACTGCCGGCGATACCGCCATTACCTCAGGTGACATTCTTTCATAAGATGCCCTCCCCCCTCTAAGATGTCAGCCTTCCGTTTTCCGGAGGCTGCCGCCTTCCGTCGACATACAGCCGACGTCCCACCCCTCATTTTACCTAGTAACAGCTGGCCGACCTTCGGAACCGGCCACCGGCGTGCCGGCATTGATTGCCGGCGGTCTAGGTATACAACCATATACATATCTATCTTATGAATTGATCCAAGCTCACCAGGCCGTCAGCCTTCGGCTGCCGGAGCCACCGCCTCCTGCCGGCGACCCGCCGCTGTGCCGGCGGTCGCCGCGATGGTATTATATTTTAAGATACTCAATGTGTCTGTCTTGATGCCTTCCACCCTACAGGACCGGCCTCCGGCGTGTCGTCGGTCTGCCGGCACCCTCCGGAGACGTTAAGGGACATGCACCCCTTCTCATACCTGCCGACAACATGCCGACAGCCTACATACTGCAGCCAGATGGCTTAGCCACTTCTATATATAGGTATTTTCTTACCATCTAAAATTGTGGCTGTGCTGTTTGATTGCACATTACAATATTCCAGCATACGCTGTGTGTCTTAGTGCAGCCGATTGCCGGAACCTATATCTAATAAGGGGTTTCTCCTATTCCCCTTCTACTCCAGGGATCTGAGTGGTCTCAGTCCCTGCTACACCTCGCGGGTAATTTCTGTTAGAGGCTTAGCTTCTACCGTTTTGTGACCTTCGGCCACAAAAGAAATTGCCTACTGATAAGGTCACGGTAACCGACTGGGCGGGATTCACAAGTATGTGTCTATCTACTTCCTTTCTCGCTCATTATTCTCAGGCATTATAATACCTTGTGAATTACTTTAATGCTTAAAAATTTAGATTAAGTTATCTTAATTTTAGAGAAATGTAAGTCATTCTTATGCCTTCCATGTACTCATTATCTCTTTCTTTTACAGGAGGAGTATATGAAGTGTGAAAGCAACTTCTGTGGAGTGAAGCGCCCGGACTTCTACGGGCACAAGGCGTGCCGGACCCACGCCCCCTGCGCCGCCAAGAAAGGCGACCTGAAATACTGGGACCTGCAGAACTGTACAGTCTGCAAGAGTCGTTTGGCCGAGGCGTTCGACGACCCTCCTTCCGCGGAGGCAAGGGACAACGCTCGAGAGAAGCTATGCAAATGGGTGCGTGGCTTCCAGAAGAACGCCACCGGACCGTATCTCGCCAGCGAAGATTTGAGGGCCTTGCTTTTCCCAAAGGCATCCAAAGACTCTGTGGTCCCCCGTGATCATATCCCCACCGTCCAGCTCGTGGTGGAACCTGATATTGTCATGGCCCAGTCCATGCATGAGAGCCATTTGGATTCCGATAACGTGGAACGTATGTCGGAAGTGTCAGAAGAGACGGAGAAGAACCTCATGGGCGAGGAACTCGACTATGAGGAAGATCAGGTGGAATATCCTGATTCGGAGACCGAGGTCGCTCCCGCTCTTACTCCCGCAGCGACTCCTGCACCGTCCGAGGAACCTGTTCCTTCAACTTCCGCCACCCCGGACCTTCTTCCATCGGCCACTCAGGAGGTCTTCAAGATACTTGAAGCTCTCATGGAAAGAAAGCTACGAGAAACCCAGGAGCAATTCCGGTCTACTCTAGTTAATTTTAAACAACCGAAACGGATTTCGGTTAAGGACCTCCCCACTTGCTCGGAAGCTAACCCATGGAGATATGCCGAGCATATGCCAATCGCGACTGGAAAGATCTACATCAGTGAAAGGGTTGGCTCTATCTTGTTGGAAGAAGTGGAATTCTTCCCGAACTTCAAGGCTTATCCGGACTGTTACGTCCAGCTCAAGTCTGAACCAGCCTCAAAGGAGGAGACCGAACCGAAGGAGGTTATCGTGTTCGATCTCGCGAAGGCCCAGGCTATGCTAGCCCAGGCGGTGAAGAGTAGGGGTTTCACCACCTCCAAGATGCCGGCGCTTAGTAAGAAGCATCCAACCTTCGTTGCGCCGAATGATGCGACTTTCCCTTTCATCGAAAAGGCCTTCACAGCCGTCTTAAAGGCAGTGGAGGAAGGGAAACCTTGCCCTGCACTGGAGGAGTGCAGACCCTTCTCCCTTACTGTACCTCCCGATGATAGGCACTGGAAAGACGTCCAGTCAACCTTCACGGTGGGGAAGTTAGAGCCTGACGTAGCCGGTCGTCAGTTCAATGAGGACCTCCCAAGGCTAAATGATCACCTCCTTCGTAGGGAACAGGATACGAAGGAGAGGCTTGCCGCATCGCTGTCCCTCCAGGTACAGCTAGAACTTATGGCCGGGGATACTAGAGTCCCGGATTTTTATATGGTCCTCGCCATAACACAATTGGAAACGGTGACAAAGGACCTGTATAGCTTCACTAAGGCTCGCAGAGCCTGTCGTCAATTCGTGTTTGCCAACGCGACGGTGAAACACGAACCCCGGAGGCTGATTTCCTCCAATATCTGGGGTAAATATATCTTTCCCTCCTCCCTGGTGAAAGAGATTGCAGACAAGGCCGCCACGGAGAATAGGAACTTTCTCCATAAGTGGGGCATGTCAAGAAAAAGGAAATCCTCTCAGGACGATGACCCTCAACCTAAGAGGAAATCTCAAAAGCCGAAACCCCAGCAACGTCAACAGAGACGGCAGTTTCCGGGTACCGCTACTCCCCAAGTAGCCACACAGCCACAGCAGACCTTTCAGTTGGTCCCCCAACCAGTGGTGTCGCAGTCACCGGTATTTAACCCTGCGTATGAGCAACACGCTACTACCTTTCGTCCCAGAGGTAGGGGCTCAAACAGAGGTTCCGGCAGAGATTCGTCCCGCTGTCCCTCCAGAGGCAGAGGAGGAAGGGGAGCTAGCGGCCGAGGTGGCAAACCCTCGGGACACCAGAAGCAATGAAGTGCTTCCGGTGGGAGGAAGACTCCAACAATTCCAGGATCGTTGGACCTTCGAACCCTGGGCACACAGCATTGTCAAGAAGGGACTAGGCTGGAGCTGGACGCAACCACCCCCAGCCTTCTAGCAATTCTTCCAACAGTCAACCCCCCTCCTGGAAGAATATGTCCTAGAACTCTTGAACAAGAAGGTGATCAGGAGGGTAAAGTCAACCAGGTTCCAAGATAGACTATTTTGCGTTCCCAAGAAGGACTCCGACAAACTCAAGAGTCATTCTAGACTTATCCCCTCTCAACAAGTTCATTGCAAACAACAAGTTCAAGATGCTGACTCTGCAACAAATAAGGACCCTTCTTCCTCAAAGGGCCTATACGGTCTCCATACACCTGGCGGATGCCTACTGGCACGTTCCAATGAATCATCACGCTTCCTCCTACCTAGGATTTCGACTCCAAAGGAAAAGTTACGCCTTCAGGGCCATGCCCTTTGGGCTCAACGTGGCTCCACGGATCTTCACCAAGCTGGCAGACGCCATCGTCCAACAACTCCGTCTTCAGGGCGTCCAAGTGATGGCCTACCTAGACGACTGGCTAGTCTGGGCGACATCGCCCGAAGATTGTGTAAGAGCCTGCAACAAAGTCACCCAGTTCCTAGAGCATCTGGGATTCAAGATAAACACCGAGAAATCTCGCCTCTCTCCAGCTCAGAAGTTCCAATAGTTGGGAATCCATTGGGATCTTCAGTCACACCGCCTTTCCATCCCACAGAAGAAAATGAAAGGAAATAGCAGGGTCTGTCAGAAGACTTCTGAAATCCAAACGGATCTCAAGACGACAGCAGGAACAAGTTCTCGGCTCTCTACAGTTCGCCTCTGTGACAAACCCAGTGCTTCGCGCACAGCTAAAGGATGACGCGGGAGTCTGGAGACGTTTCGCATCCATCGCTCGAAGAGACCTCAAGAGACTTCTTCCAAACAGACTTCGCTCACTATTAAAGCCGTGGTCGGAAGCAAAGGCCCTGAAAAGGTCCATTCCTCTTCAACACCCGCCTCCATTGATCAACATCCACACGGACACTTCACTGGAGGGTTGGGGAGGTCACTCCCACCAACGACAGGTTCAAGGAACATGGTCTCCCCTATTCAAGACGTTTCACATCAACATCTTGGAGGCCATGGCAGTTCTCACCCTGAAGAAACTCCCCCCGCCTCCCTCGATCCACATCTGTCTGACTCTGGACAACTCGGTGGTAGTCAGGTGTCTCAATCGTCAGGGCTCGAGATCGCCCCAGATAAATCAGGTACTTCTTCCAATCTTTCGTCTGGCAGAAAAGAAGAAATGGCACCTGTCTGCAGTTCACCTACAAGGATTCCGCAACGTGACGGCGGATGCTCTATCACGGACAAGCCCAATAGAGTCGGAATGTTCTTTAGACGCAAGATCATTCTCCTTCATCTCTCACCAAGTCCCGGAACTTCAGATCGATCTCTTTGCAATATGTGGCCCCGTATGAGGACCCCAAGGCAGAAGCAGTGGATGCCATGTCACTGGATTGGAACAGATGGTCCAGGATATACCTGTTCCCTCCCCCCAACCTTCTGCTGAAAGTCCTCGCCAAACTGAGAACCTTCAAAGGGACAGCGGCCCTAGTGGCTCCAAAGTGGCCCCGGAGCAATTGGTACCCTCTGGTCCTGGAGCTGCAGCCCACGCTGATCCCCCTACCGGGCCCGGTTCTCTCTCAACAAGTACAGAAGTCGACTGTCTTCGCTTCATCACTCTCCTTAGCCGCAAAGAAAAGGTTTGGAATCTCGAAGAAAAGTCTTAACTTCCTCGAGTAATACAAGACCGAATCCACACGACGGCAATACGAATCTTCCTGGAGAAAGTGGGTCTCGTTCGTCAAAGCAAAAAATCCTACGGAAATCACCATTGATTTTTGCATGTCCTTCTTCATTCACCTTCATGGACAAGGCTTAGCAGCCAACACGATTTCCACCTGCAAATCGGCTTTGACTAGACCACTACTGTACGCCTTCCAGATTGATCTGTCCAGCGATATCTTCAATAAATTACCAAAGGCATGCGCTAGACTACGCCCAGCACCTCCACCAAAACCTATCTCCTGGTCCCTGGACAAGGTGCTCAATTTTGCCTCTAACCTGGACAACGATTCGTGCCCTCTAAAAGACCTGACTCAAAAAGTTATCTTCCTTTTTGCTCTCGCCTCGGGAGCCCGAGTCAGCGAAATAGTGGCATTATCAAGAGAAGAGGGTCATATCCTGTTCGCAGATACAGGAGAGCTTACCCTCTTCCCTGATCCGACGTTTCTCGCAAAGAATGAACTACCCACCAAGAGATGGGGCCCTTGGAGAATCTGCCCCCTGAAGGAAGATGTCTCTCTATGCCCAGTGGAGAGTCTTAAGGTCTATCTTCGAAGAACTTCAGACTGCGGTGGAGGACAACTCTTCAAAGGAGAAACATCGGGTAGTGACTTGTCACTGAAACAGCTAAGAGCGAAAATCACCTACTTCATTCGCAGAGCGGATCCTGACAGTACACCCGCAGGTCATGATCCTAGAAAAGTCGCGTCTTCTCTGAACTTCTTCCAGAGCATGGATTTCGAAAGCCTCAAGAGCTTCACAGGGTGGAAATCGTCGCGCGTTTTCTTCAAGCACTACGCGAAGCAACATTTCGTGGTAGCCGCAGGTAGTGTTATGAAACCTGCCGTTTAACTCTGCATAGAACAGTGAATTACTTGGGACTTTAACTCGACGGGTGCCTGTGTTGATCCTTTTGTGATACATAGTGATTTCATGGACACTTAGTGTTTCTAATAGACTGTTCTTATCAAGGTGAAATGTCAGACACTTCACATGAGTGCCACATGCTCTAGGGCATGATGTGTTTTACTTTGAAAAAGACTGACGTTCCTCTGGAACTTATGTTTCTAAAAGTGAATTTCTTTCAGATTCAAGATTGAAGTCTTTTATTTTCTATGTGCATTATTCTTTATTGTTGTGAATTAACTTTACATTTATTATTGCAATTGTTATCACAATAATCTGCAATCTATGAAATAAAATGTCTATTTTATTACATGTGCGTCTCTCTCCGCTCCTATTAATTATTATGAAATATATGATTGTCATAGTTTCATTTAACCCCTTCCTTCTGAAAGAGAAGAATAATATAGATATACTTATATTATATACTCACTCATGCTGTGGTAATATTCCTACCTGAATACTTACTTCGTCCTGCCTTGGAGACCAGATTGATCTCTTTCTCCAGGGAGTGTAGTAAATATTTATCACTTACTTAGGACTGATTTTCGTCTAACTTCCCTCCTTCCCCGTTTTTTTACCCCCCCCCCCCCCCAGGGGTCGACCTCGACCCTGAAATACCTTTATAGGGGTAAGTGATCAAACAGCAAAGTTATTACCTAATTATAAATTGTCGAACAGTGTTGATACTTGTTTGGTTCTTTATAGTTGGAAAGTGTGGGTGGATGGTGTGTCTACCACTTGCATGACATTGGTTTTGGCTTAGATGCCATATATTGCCATGAGGTCCATTTTCCCTCAAATGCTAATTTATGAAATTTTTTTATTTTTTGCAAATTTCTGATTTTTTTCTATTTATTTTGAATTTATCTTCAATAATGGCCAGCAGGCAGTATTCCCTCGGCATGGATGTCATCAACACACTTCTAATGGAGTTAAAAAGAGATATTGATTATAATATGGAGCTTGCAACCTCATTCTTCATTTCAAGTGGTAGTTTGGGCTGTAAGAGTTGTTGCGGTCTGCGGCCATTTTGTTGACATACCCGAAAGGTAAGTTGGCATATCTCTATATATTCTTGTTCTGTATAGAATTCGTGATATTTTGGTATATTTTAATGCATAAATATCATATTTTATAGGAGATACAATGATTTTCATAAGAAATTTACATTGTGAAACTAGGCCGTCAAAAAATGACCTTTAGATTTCGCCCCTGATATAACAGTAAATTAAATCTTAGTGCACATTTTATTATGTATTTCTGTTCTAGGATAATATGAGTTTATTTTATAAAAAATTTAGCCTCTTCCTATTTCATTTGGGTACCCCAAAAAAATCATGAAATTTGGACAAATTTTTTTGGCCCAAAAAAGTTACCCTTTTTTTCTCATTTCAGATCTTGACTTCTATGGGTCCAACTCATTTCCAGCAATTACAAGCTGTTGCTTTGCCATCTAAGAAGGTGTCCCTAAAGGGATTTATGTGTATATGTATATTTCTATTTTTTGTGAATATTTACGTTATCTTTTTTTTTTTGTATACTTAAATTTTTAATATATTTATAATAAATAGTTATTTTGTAGATGGGTATCATTTATATTTATATTTTTGGAGTCGGGGTCGCTCACGGCTGAGTATACCCTTAATGGGGTGTCCGAGTAGCGTAGGCCAACCTATCCAGGGTTAATTCTCTGGGAATATCCCTGTAGTTAAATATACCCTAAGAAGCTACTAAAGGAACCTTCCATCAGGACGTCATGGCTATCTCACCCAAAAATAGATTTTTCGCTTCGCTCAAAATCCGTTTTTTGACACTGATAATTTTCACTGATACTTTGTTATTTCCTGAATAAATGTTCGAAAAATGACATATTCGAAGATAATTTGTATTTTTCCTAACCATACAAACCTTAGCTATTTACAATGGGTTTACCTTTTAGCGCAGCTGAAATGGCGAGCCATTAGAATTTAACGAGGGTGTATTACCCCCGCGCTAGTTAGCGGGGGGGGGGGTAGGGGAGTGGTAGCTAGTTACCCCTCCCCCCCTCACACACAGATGAATGCTCACTTTCACTTAGAGGTAGGACTTGTCTTGGGGGACAGGGCTGGCGGGCAAATATGTGTAAATAGCTAAGGTTTGTATGGTTAGGAAAAATACAAATTATCTTCGAATTTGTCATTTGTTCCGTAACCTAAATACAAACCACGCTATTTACAATGGGTGATTTACCCATTAGGAAGGGTGGAAAGTCCCCAGCCATACTGGCTTTGGCTTTACCCGGGGACTCAGAATCCGAGTGAGTCGCACTCGAGAAAAGGAGTCCCTGCACCTCACAAGCTCCTTGCTCCGCAAGGAACCGTGTGGCCTACATAAGCTTGTGTGTGGAGGAAGAAGTGTGACCCGTCCTAGGCAGTTGATCTGGAGTTCCAGAAGGAACTCTGGGTTAGGACGTTCCCAATACCACCTCGTCAGGGTATGGGGGATGCGACAGTATTTACTCAATACTCGGAACACAAGGAAGCATGGTTTACCTGCAGAGGTTCAAGGTCAGCTATGCAGAGACCAGGATGCTGCCTCCCCGTAGAGGGGATGATGAAGAAAGAAATAAGGGCCAGACATACTTCTTTCGTTCATGCAGACTAAAACCTGATAACAATGCCCTCAACCTTCTGCTACCTGTCCAAAAAGGAGCCTGAGGTTAGACCAGCTGTTGCGTAGCCACCACAGAGCGATAGAAAACGTATCGAGACTCCTGTGGGTCACGCCCTGCAGGAAGCGGGCTGCGAAGGTCATTAGACGCTTCCAGACTCCAGCTTGTAGCACCTGCGTCACAGAGTAGTATTACTCGAAGGCGAGGGACGTTGCGATGTATCCAACATCGTGCTGTAGGGCGACGTGACGGGGGAGGGTCTGGAGACAGGTCGAGATGAATGTCCTTGAGTCCGGGCTGAAGAGGTATACTGGTGACTCTCCCCCGTGTCCTCCTTGTGCTCCCAAATCGGCTGCAACTGAGGACGAACAGCAGCTGTTCCCAAAGCTAACCTCTCGATTCCTTTACTGGCAAGAAAGAGAAGGTCTTGGGACATCAGATACAGAATGGAGACTCGAAATCTTGAAGGAATTGGACCGAAGGGCCGGGACCCCAGATTCTGAGTCTAGCCAACAACTCAGGAGCGAACCTGAATGTTGCCTTCCCCTCTTCCTTAGAAAGGGGGAGTTGTACGAGACCAAGAAGATTGCTTACACACTGGCCGTGGCCAGAGTGAGCAGGAGACCCAAGGCGGGATATATCCGAGGCCTGTCGTAAAGGGTCTTGAGAAGATCTCTTAAAGGACTAAAAGTCCGAGCCATGCTCCAAGTTGGAGGTCTTCCTCCGACTAGGGCAGGGACGATCGTAGCTTCACATGAGCGAGGAAAGATCCAGCGGGCAGGAAAAAGTTATTCCTTTAAGCCTGAAGGTCAGGGAAAGGCTGAGCGACAGGCTTCATTGCCGAGAGCGGAAAGGAGTTTCCTCCCGCCGAAAGGCAATAAGACCGTTATTGCTGGAGAAGAGGCCTCAAGGGAAGAGGTATATCTCCCACGGCACCAACCACAGAAGACTCTTCACTTTGCCTGAAAGACCCCTGCGGATAACTATCGCAGATGACGCGACCTCCGTACCGCGACTGTAGCGGGTTGTCTCTTCTTGAGGAGGAGGCGTAGTGTCTCCAGGCATGAAGCCGAAGCGACGCCCCGGTTCGGGAGAGATGTCGCAGTGTGGTTGTTTGAGTAGTCTGCGCCGTGAGAGAAGCTCTCCCGTGAGTTCCGTCAGGGGAAGCAGAGGGTCCAGAAACCGTTCTGCGCATAGTCCCAGTGGAGCTCTCCCATTGAAAGGTTGACAGACAACCTGGTCTTGTTGAGACCCATTGTCCACAGACAAAAGGGAGGGAAGACGCAGGCGTCGAAATTGTCCCACCATCACCGGAATGCATCTTGCCAGAGTCTCGGGGTCTGAGACTGGGGGGAAGAACAGCGGAAGCTTGAGGTTCCAAGCTGTCGCGATCAGGTCCCCCAGACCAGGACTTGCTGGTTACCCAAGGTCAAAGACCCCCAGGTACACTCTCTCTACGAGGCTCTGCTCGGATAGTCGGAGAGAACATTCCCCTGCCTGGAATGAGAGAGCCGATGGTGGTATTGAGAGAATCTCAATCATCCCGGTATCTCTACTGCAAGATGTGAAGGTGTGAAAATGCGTCCCCTGCTGGTTAGAATACGCCAGAATCATGAAGTCGACGCGCACGGGGCGACTCGGCAGGAGCTGTAGGATCTGTAGAGGGGCCAGACTAAGGCCCCTAAGCCTGCCTGAATGATGGAGAGGTATCCTTCAGGTCTTGACCATAGGCCTGGACCGGAACATGCCCCCCCTTTCCTTTGACGAGTCCGAGAACAGCATCAAGAATGTGGAGAAAGGACAAGAATATCCACTACCATCAAGAGGCTCCATAGGTCAACACCCATTGCAGGTCTAATAGTTCCGCTGGTCCCATAGGGGCCAGGAAGTCCGGTTAAACGTTTCCTGAAGCCACCGGAACTTGGACCGCCCCACATGGAACTTATCCTGAGGCGACCGTTCGGACTATAGACGGGTCAATGAGGAAAGGAGAACTAGGGAACGTTCCAAGGTAGGGCTGAAAGCTCTGCTTGACTGAGAAGAGGTACTGCGACTCTCCTCAGTCTTTCCACAGTCAACTGAAAGGAAGGCTCGGAGGATGTGGTAACAGAATCTGGCGTCCCCAGGTGGTCACCCATCCAAGTACCGACCAGAACCAACGTTGCTTAACCTCGCTGGACGGACGAGAAGCGGGGTTTCCAACGTGGTAAGGCCGTTGACTCAATATCATGGCCAGATACTCCAGATGTTGAGGCAGAAGAAGAGAAGGCTCCAAGCAAAATACCATGAACCCACACTCATGGTAAGCATCCGGAAGCTTGTCCCGGCGCTGAAGAAGGTCGAACCCGAGCCTACCGGAGTTGACCAGCCCTCCAAACAGCAAAGGAGGCGGAAGCCTGCACCTGAGCGGCCATGAGGAAGGCAGGGAGAGTTCTCTGGGGAAGAAAACCTGCTATGCCACGGCGAGATAGCCACACTGCATCATAAGCAGGAATACTTGCAGTCTAGGCTGAATTCGACGAGCTCCCTGGAAGACGGATGGAATGGAAACTGAAAGTATCCGTCCTTCCGATCCAGGGTTTAAGGAGTCCTGTCGCCTCGTTACCAGTCTGATCGATTCTGCTGTTCTACGCTGGCCGAAGTTTGTTCGACAAACTTGATCAGGGCTGAGAGGTCGACTACGGAACTCCCCTCTCAGATCCTTCCTTACAAGAAAGGATCGACTGAAGAGGCCGGGGGTGAAGCCGTCGATGATCCTATGGAAGACCTTCGCCTAAGGTATGGATCATTCTGCCCAACCGGGCAACTCTTGCTGACGCTATGGCATAGAGGTTCAGAGACACTGAATTCGCTGACAGAGACGGCAGGCGCGATATCCTTGGCTGATCACAGAGATTGTGCGGCAATGGGCATCGGGAAGCTGTCATCCGGATGAGTAACCTTAAGCATCCTTCCAGCGAAAAACCTGCAATCCTAGAGTTCGTGAACTCTGCCGCTCCTTTTAGGACTATGCCCCCCCGGAGGAGTCTCCCGTGCCATCTGTTCCTGACAGGAGGAAACTGCAATTGGACTCCTTGTCCCAGTTGTCGTAGCCGATAACTTAGGTCGACGTGGTTGAAAAAAAAGGGCGCTGGAGCCCTGCAGAGTCTGGAAGAAAGCGCCTTGGAGGAGTGAAAACGGAAGTCGATTTCCTCCGCACAGCCGCTGTCTAAGTCTCTGTCCTTGGGCACAAACAAACTCTTCTCAAGGATGGAAGGGTGTCTGAGGTCGTCGACCTCCACAGATAAGACACCCGAAGGAAGCCCTCAGTCAGCGCGTCCAGATGGTACAACATCGAGCTTGTCCGCAAGTTAGATACTTAACGACGAAAGGCCAAGGTGCCTGAGCTCGAGAGGAGGAAAGTACCCATGATCTTCCTGTAGCTTCCTTGAACCAAACCTCGGGCCGTAACCGAGGAGGGAAAGGACCTGGTAAGCCCCCAGAGGAAGGGATAAGCAGTCACCCCTTGTCCGATGGAGAAATCTCGAACGGAAAGCCCCCCCGCCAAAAATCCTTCCAGGGAATGACGGGGAAGGACTAACCCAGGTTCTGGAAGAGGAGTGTTGCTCAGATCTCCCTGAAGTTTCTCCTATTCTTGCAAGTGCCCTGCTCTGCGTTTACGGGGTGAGGCCGTGTTCTGGAAATATGCTCCAGAAGAACTCTCCAGGCTGACCATGCTGCGAAAACCCCAATGGGAATCGTGGTCGCAATCGCCCTGGAGCTCGCGCGATGGTAATTCAAAGATTTGCGCGTGGGCGAACGTGGAAGCGCCCATGCGCGGTAACGCAGGAACGCAAACGAAGGTGAGCGAAGGAGCGCAGAAGGAGGGCGAGCGTGGTAGGAAGGGCGAGAGCTGGTGGTCGGCGAGCGATAACCCATAGACGAGCAATGGATACTGCAAGAAAGCCGACGTTTGTGCGAAGAAACACCGTCGGTTCGCGCGACGGAACACCGTCGGTTCGCGCGACGGAACACCGTCGGTTCGCGCGACGGAACACCGTCGGTTCGCGTGACGGAACACCGTCGGTTCGCGCGACGGAACACCGTCGGTTCGCGCGACGGAACACCGTCGGTTCGCGCGACGGAACACCGTCGGTTCGCGCGACGGAACACCGTCGGTTCGCGCGACGGAACACCGTCGGTTCGCGCGACGGAACACCGTCGGTTCGCGCGACGGAACACCTTCCGTCCGCGCGACGGAAAACCGTTGGTTCGCGCGCGGGGCGAATATTGGAGAGCATGGGCGCGGACGCGCATGAGCGTAGACGTGCAGGCACGTGGGCGTGTGGGGCGCGCAGGCGAATGATCGCGCGGGCGCACAGGCAAGCGGTCGCGCAGGCGAGCGGTCGCGCAGGCGAACGGTCGCGCAGGCGAGCGGTCGCGAGGGTGGGCAGGTGCATGAGCGCGAGTCCGAGGCGGTGAACGCAAGCGTTAGCGCGATGGCGAGGAAACGCGCTGCCGCGTGGGCGAGGAAGACCGCTGGCGATATGGATCAACAGGCGACCGGTGGTGAGCTGGTGAGCGCTAACGCGCAGGTTGGCGATGGCGCGTTGTGGCATGCCGACGCGATGGCGAGCAGCATGCGCAGGTGGGCGGTCGCGCGATGGCGAGCAGCATGCGCAGGTGGGCGGTCGCGCGATGGCGAGCAGCATGCGCAGGTGGGCGGTCGCACGATGGCGAGCAGCATGCGCAGGTGGGCGGTCGCGCGATGGCGAGCAGCATCCGCAGGTGGGCGGTCGCGCGATGGCGAGCAGCATGCGCAGGTGGGCGGTCGCGCGATGGCGAGCAGCATGCGCAGGTGAGCTGGTAGCTGGTGAACCATGTTCCTTCAGAAGTGTTGGAGAACGTTGGCGTGCCGGCTGTAACACACGCGGGCGATCCGGAGATTGCCAAGAGACAGGTGATCGCTGGCGAGCTGATGATCGCTGGCGAGCTGATGATCGCTGGCGAGCTGATGATCCCTGACGAGCAGAAGGCAACACGTGGAAGCCTGCGCATAGAAGAAGAGTCCTTGACCCCGACCTGAACCGAAGTTCTAGATCGCGAGGGCGAACGTGGGCGCGTAACAGGAACCAACAGGAACAGCAGGGATGATCATCATGAGAGCGCTGATGAGCAGGAGAGCGCCTGTGCGCTAACACTGAGCAGGAGCAGGAGAGAACACAGCAGAAGGGCGCGCAGGGGAACCCTCACACGCAAGGGAAGAACCCCCGTGAGAGGCAACCCTTTGCCCCGAAGGGATCGTTGTCCGCCGGGAGACTGATGTCCGTCGGAAGACCGTTGTCTGTCCGCCGGGAGACTGATGTCCGTCGGAAGACCGTTGTCCGTCGGGAAGATCGTTGCCCGTCGGAAGACGAGATCAGACTGCTGTCCATCTGCACCAAGGCGGAAGATCAAGAAAAAGGAGTTGTAGGCTGCAAACGGAGATTCAAAAAGGCGCCTCTTAGCACCCTTATAGGGAGATGAGAGGCCCTTACGACGAGGCGGACGGTGGGCCTTACGGCGAGGGAGGCCAACAGCAACAGCAACAGAAGAATCCTCCGAAGAGGAGTCTCTATGAGTGTACTCTCTCGCGAACGAAAGAGAAACACTTCGTAGAAGAGACTGGTCAGCTAGTGACCTAAAAGGAGCAATCCTCCGAAGAGGAGCTCCTGCAGTTGCCCAGCCCCTTGAGCGAAACTGCAGGTGTGATCGCTCAGCACCAAGAGCATAGTCGCACGAAAAAAAGGCAAGAGAAGAACCCCCCAAAAGGGAAAAACTCAAGCCTGGACAGGAAAAACTTCCCTCGGAAGGAAAGTTACCCGCCCAAGGAGAGTTCTAAGAGTTCTGAGAGTTCTAAAATGAACTGGAGAGCTGTCCGTCGTCACGGGAGTACTTCCAGTAGAAGGAGACACGCCCCTGACGAAAATACAAGGGGGGAGGCAGCAACAGCCGAATCCCCAGGCCTCAACAAGACAGCTCACACCGTTGCCATATTACAGAAACGAAGTAGATCGGTAACTGTAAAAAAATAAAACAAAAAACATTAGTACACATTCATTCCCCCGGGAAGGCTCCGAAGAGGAATCCCGAGGGAAAGGAAACAAGAATTACACAACAGGCACGTGCCCTCACAACCACTTACACTCACGGAAGGAGAGCTGTAACCAAAACAGAATTATAACAATTATAATTATGTAACTATGTAATTATGTAATTTAAAAATGAATGAACACTAAAGAAAGAACGAAAACCCCGAAAGGAATCGTTCTACAAGCTGAAAAAAACAACTACAATTAGATTCATAAACTAATTGAGACAAACGTACGGCGTAGCAACCGCCCCCCCCACACGGAAAGGAAGCTACAAGGGCGTAGTAACACGTAGTAAAAGGGTGAACGACCTCAAGAGAGAGAGAGAGAGAGAAAGACATAAGTCAAACTCGATCGTCACCCATAAAATTACGCCGTGGTGGCCTAACTGCCGAGGACTCCACGTAGATATCGTACACTACACACACAACTCTGAAAAGGAAACTTACTGATTTCTATACTCAAATATATATACAAACATGAAAACATGTTTACATATATATTGAGTAAATGAAAAGTAAGCGATTAAGTAAAGACAAAACAAACAATGGCTGCCAAGAGAGGACCAAGACAGAGACGTCTGTCACAGTCCGAGCCAAAAGTGAAAGTGAGCATTCATCTGTGTGTGGGGGGGGAGGGGTAGCTAGCTACCACTCCCCTACCCCCCCGCTAACTAGCGCGGGGGTAATACACCCTCGTTAAATTCTAATGGCTCGCCATTTCAGCTGCGCTAAAAGGTAAACCCATTGTAAATAGCGTGGTTTGTATTTCTGTTACGGAACAAATATTGATTTATTTTCACTTTATTGAGAATAATCTCAATCGGACGTCAACATTACACTATTTAACTGCCTGCTATTTTACCCTGTTAGGATAAAAGCCGGACGTCGCCCTACCTAGTACTCTCATTCAAACCTCAAGGTGTCGCTAGGTGGCGGTACCATGGTGAAAGTAGCTAATGGGCACCATCAGCCTACTGTAGCTTTCTTTGTACTGAATTCCTCCCAGTTGTTCACGCTTCGCTAAGTCTATGCCTGGATGCACTCGCTTGACATAATTGGATTAGTGATACTCATGTGCTACTGATTGATTAATTAGGATCTACTGACTCTTTAACTGGATTATCTCACTTGGCATAATTATAGTTCAAACGTTTACACTGATATAATGGCGACACTGTTTGCAGGCCCTTCACACTTGAAAAGACCTGATTTCAATGTAAGTATACCCTTTATTATTTTCTAAAAGTAATTTTACTTTAATAGTTTGATTAGGGGTAATGTAGGCTAAAAGTGTTGGCACAAATTGCTCACTAATAAAATAGCCAGTGACACCTGCTACTCCTTCTGCTCAGCTACCGACTTATCGTCTGTCTGGTGGGGGGTTACCAGTGGAATCTACTGACTCTGAACAGCCTGAAAGCTCACAGTGCCTTTTTGAGGAACGCACAATCGGCTTAACATACAAGGAAGCTCAGACCATTCTTGAATCTGCCCATAACCAACATGGTATGCAGATAAGGACCACACCACCTGTGCAGCCTCAGGGGGGCCAGATATTTTTGTTCAGCAGTGAAGAGGATCACACAAAAATCAGTATCAATAGATGTATAGCCTTATAGGGCAATAGCTGCAAAAATGGTATGCAGCAGTGTTCTCACCTCAGAAAAAAATTTATAATCAATGTGTCAGTGATACTGCACTGATTAGATTGGATTGTGTTTTTGTCTTTACAGATGATTGGAGATGTGACCAGTACACTTGGAAACTGAACAATGGTATGCAAAAGTATCCCCAGGGTAAAGGGCAAACTGCAACAATTAAGAAACAGTATCACAAAATGAGTAAGGAGGGTACATTTGTCAGGGGAACCAGTCACTACGGCCCTCAACCACTACAGCCCCAGTTACTACGGCCCTAGTCACTACGGCCTCATTCACCGTCAGCCCTAGACACTACGGCCTCCCAAGATGGTAACTTAAATATAAGAACTACAGTGGTACCTCTCTCTCTCTCTCTCTCTCTCTCTCTCTCTCTCTCTCTCTCTCTCTCTCTCTCTCTCTTCTTCTTCTTCTTCTTCTTCTTCTTCTTCTGTTTAAGAAGCCAAAAATGTAACTGTAGAGATCCGTCTTGTCAAGGATGGTAAACACACACGTCGCCAGCACCGTCAGTTTAGAACATGGCAATGCAAAATATTTGCATTACGGAAACGGTATGAAGACCACGAAATTACCACCAATCACCTCTTAAAAGCATGTTCTAAGTTATATACAAATGGACCTTCCAAATAAATGCTGTTTTATATATTATATCTTCAGTTTTAAATCTAAATATATGTATACGGTATATTAGATTCCCTTATTTGTGTAACGCGACTAAAATTTGTAGAGTTTATATGAACCGTACATTCTGGTTGTATTGCTATTTTTCTTTTAATGAAATATATTCTCCTTTCTCAACATGTTTTACTATTCAACCTTATAATGAATATATATATATATATATATATATATATATATATATATATATATATATATATATATATATATATATATATATATATACAGTATATATATATATATACAGTATATATATATATATATATATATATATATATATATATATATATATATATATATATATATATATATATATATATATATATATATTCTTTTATTTTATATTAATGCAGGGTCTCCAATGAATACCAATTTTCATTAGAAAATAATCTTTCTAATGACGACCGAAGTGACTAGAGTGGTTGGTCTGAGTTGGCCGAAGTGACTAGGGGTGGGAGTAATGACTCATGTTGGGGCCGTAGTGACGAGGGTCAGAGGCCGAAGTGACTGGGGCCGTACTGGGTGAGGGCCGTAGTGACTGGCAACCATTTGTCAGGATAGGGTGGTGGTTAGTGGGAAATCCCTATTTAGTCTTAATACATTACTTAGGTGACCACACAGAATATGAACCAGCACCTCACAAAAACTCAAAAAAAAAGGCCAGAAATTACAAACGAACATGTGGTTCAGTTTTGCAAAAAAATTAAAAAAGATTTCGAAGAGCCACCAAGCAATACTTACCAGAAACTTGTTAATGAGCCTGTAAGGACACCGATCCCTTCGTCGTCCAGAAAATCGACAAACTACTTATTTATTTGAATTCTCTTTTCGCCACACTGTGGTTTCCCATGTATATATATTCCGCTCTACCAGAGCTACATTTTGACATATGTATCATTTGTTTACATGTTTCTGTTAACTCATAATTTGTACATTTGTAAGTGTAAGAAAACACATATATTTTGGCGGGCACTTCAATCTGATCTGGCGCCAGCGCCATCCTACCTTTCCGTCCGCACCTTGTAATATACTCCCGTGCACATTCGAATAAAGTATCAGTTGATCTTGGTGACGCTTGTCTCACTGTCCTTACAACTGGTGACCCCGGAGTTGAAAGTAGCATCAGCGGTTTTGGCTTTGCCATTAACGGACTTATTACGGCCGTGCTACCTTCTCCATACTCCGTTACCTTAGGCACGAGCCTGCCTTTGGTTCTCCCACACTTCGGTGAACGTAAGGCAGTAGGATGAGCTTAACCGACATATCAACTTCTCACCTCTTCGCCGACTCGTCGTCTGGCCACGATGCAGGAAGCAACACGCCCATCGCACCCAACGGCCTCGCCTCCACGCCCAAAGTCAAACTGCCGCCCTTTTCTCAACACAACACCGCTTCCTGGTTCCTGAGAGCGGACGTACTCCTCCGCGTCGCTAGACTCAGCGACTCCTGCGCCAAGGCTGACATCGTTCTCACCTCCATACCTAAAGAGGTATTCGACAAGATTTCCCCATGGCTCGACGCCCAGGCCGGCCAAGTTTCATACGACGACCTGAGAACGAAACTCATCGGTATCTACTCCCTCTCCGTCCGCCACTTCAGGCACATCTTGGAGGGTACCCCCTTCACAATCGCGACGGACCATCAACCCCTCGTACACGCCTTCACGAAATTGACGGACGCATGGTCCTCCCGACAACAACGTCATCTCGCATCAATCGCCGAATTCGGGTGCACCATACGTTACGTCCCAGGAAAGAAAAACCCAGTCGCGGACGCCCTTTCAAGGATTGAAATTGACGCGATCCACCTGGGAATCGACTACGCCAATCTCGCAACCGAACAACGCACCGACCAAGAAGCACAGGATCACCAGACAACCCATCCGCGCTCAAGATAAGTGCGATTCCCCTCGGACAAGCAGGAGTAACAATTCTTTGCGACACCAGCACGGGCCGCCCACGTCCCTGGATACCAGCCTCCTGCAGAAAGAAAATATTCGATATCATCCATGGACTTTCACACCCCTCAGGACGCACCACCGCTCGCCTTCTGTCTGAAAAGTTTGTCTGGCCAGGAATAAAAAAGGACGCCCGGGAATGGGCGAAGTCATGCATCAACTGCCAGTCAAGCAAGGTCAGCCGTCACACCGAATCGGGGGTAGGCGATTTTCCCCAGCCAAAAAGACGTTTCGGCCATATACACATCGACGTCGTGGGACCATTGCCCCCTTCTGGATCTGCTCGCTACCTGCTTACGATCATCGATCGCTCCACGAGGTGGTTGGAGGCATCGCCGATGACCGAAGCTACGACTCAAGCATGCGCCGAAGCCCTCCTGTCAAGCTGGGTGAGCAGGTTTGGCGTTCCTGACGACATCACGACAGACAGAGGCCCTGCTTTCCTCTCAGAAATATGGCTCGCTTTGGCGAACCTGATGGGGACAACGCTCCACAGCACCACGGCATACAACCCCGCGGGAAACGGCATGGTCGAAAGAACTCACCGCGCCCTCAAGGCGTCCCTGATGGCGAGCTGCACCGACGGGGACTGGGAATCACGACTTCCTTGGGTACTCCTCGGCCTTCGCACCGCCCCTCGCGCAGACGGCGAACCTTCGCCCGCCGAAAAGGTTTACGGGGAAGCGCTCGTAGTTCCTGGCGAATTCTTTCCCTCATCAACCGACGACACGCAGCTGGATCACCTAAGGGACATCGCCAGGAAGTTCAGGCCGTGTCTCAAAACTTACCAGGACAGAACCAAGCACTTCAAGCCAAAAAGGGTGGATGACTGCGGGTACGCTTTCGTCCGTGTCGACGCTCATCGACAACCATAAACTAGACCTTATCGAGGCCCCTACCGGGTAATTAAAAAGACAACGAAAGCCTTCCTTCTCGACGTCCATGACCAAGAGGACTGGGTCTCAATAGACCGCGTGAAACCAGCGTTTCTCGAAGGAAGCAACACCGCCTCCGCCGGACCTGGCAGATCCAGAGTTCCACCTCAAAACAAGCCGCCCAACTAAAGAAAAATCATCAAACGACGACAAGAGGAAGAGATCCTTACACCGACCACCAGCGCGCCCCTCCGTTCAAAAACAAGAGGATCCCTCCGACGCCCGAAAAGATACAAAGATTGATCATCAGCCATCTACGCCGCCCGATGTCTTGGGGGGGGGAGTACTTGTATGGACACCGATCCCTTCATCGTCCAGAAAATCGACAAACTACTTATTTATTTGAATTCTCTTTTCGCCACACTGTGGTTTCCCATGTATATATATTCCGCTCTACTAGAACTACATTTTGACATATGTATCATTTGTTTACATGTTTCTATCTATATACCAAGGCACTTCCCCCAATTTTGGGGGGTAGCCGACATCAACAAGAAACAAAACAAAAAAGGGGACCTCTACTCTCTACGTTCCTCCAGCCTAACCAGGGACTCAGCCGAGTTCAGCTGGTACTGCTAGGGTGCCACAGCCCAACCTCCAACATTTTCCACCACAGATGAAGCTTCATACTGCTGAGTCCCCTACTGCTGCTACCTCCGTGGTCTGTAAGGCACCAGAGGAAGCAGCAGGGCCTACCAGAACTGCGTCACAATTGCTCGCCATTCATTCCTATTTCTAGCACGCTCTCTTGCCTCTCTCACATCTATCCTCCTATCACCCAGAGCTATCTTCACACCATCCATCCACCCAACCCTTGGCCTTCCTCTTGTACTTCTCCCATCAACTCTTGCATTCATCACCTTCTTTAGCAGACAGCCACTTTCCATTCTCTCAACATGGCCAAACCACCTCAACACATTCATATCCACTCTAGCTGCTAACTCATTTCTTACACCCGTTCTCACTCTCACCACTTCGTTCCTAACCCTATCTACTCGAGATACACCAGCCATACTCCTCAGACACTTCATCTCAAACACATTCAATTTCTGTCTCTCCATCACTTTCATTCCCCACAACTCCGATCCATACATCACAGTTGGTACAATCACTTTCTCATATAGAACTCTCTTTACATTCATGCCCAACCCTCTATTTTTTACTACTCCCTTAACTGCCACCAAAACTTTGCAACCTTCATTGACTCTCTGACGTACATCTGCTTCCACTCCACCATTTGCTGCAACAACAGACCCCAAGTACTTAAACTGATCCACCTCCTCAAGTAACTCTCCATTCAACATGACATTCAACCTTGCACCACCTTCCCTTCTCGTACATCCCATAACCTTACTCTTACCCACATTAACTCTCAACTTCCTTCTCTCACACACCCTTCCAAATTCTGTCACTAGTCGGTCAAGCTTCTCTTCTGTGTCTGCTACCAGCACAGTATCATCTGCAAACAACAACTGATTTACCTCCCATTCATGATCATTTTCGCCTACCAGTTTTAATCCTCGTCCAAGCACTCGAGCATTCACCTCTCTCACCACTCCATCAACATACAAGTTAAACAACCACGGTGACATCACACATCCCTGTCTCAGCCCCACTCTCACCGGAAACCAATTGCTCACTTCATTTCCTATTCTAACACATGCTTTACTACCTTTGTAAAAACTTTTCACTGCTTGCAACAACCTTCCACCAACTCCATCTAACCTCATCACATTCCACATTGCTTCCCTATCAACTCTATCATATGCTTTCTCCAGATCCATAAACGCAACATACACCCCCTTACCTTTTGCTAAATATTTCTCGCATATCTGCCTAACTGTAAAAATCTGATTCATACAACCCCTACCTCTTCTAAAACCACCCTGTACTTCCAAGATTGCATTCTCTGTTTTATCCTTAATCCTATTAATCAGTACTCTACCATACACTTTTCCAACTACACTCAACAAACTAATACCTCTTGAATTACAACACTCATGCACATCTCCCTTACCCTTATATAGTGGTACAATACATGCACAGACCCAATCTACTGGTACCATTGACAACACAAAACACATATTAAACAATCTCACCAACCATTCAAGTACAGTCACACCCCCTTCCTTCAACATCTCAGCTTTCACACCATCCATACCAGATGCTTTTCCTACTCTCGTTTCATCTAGTGCTCTCCTCACTTCCTCTATTGTAATCTCTCTCTCATTCTCATCTCCCATCACTGGCACCTCAGCACCTGCAACAGCAATTATATCTGCCTCCCTATTATCCTCAACATTCAGCAAACTTTCAAAATATTCCGCCCACCTTTTCCTTGCCTCCTCTCCTTTTAACAACCTTTCATTTCCATCTTTCACTGTCTCTTCAATTCTTGCGCCAACCTTCCTTACTCTCTTCACTTCTTTCCAAAACTTCTTCTTATTCTCTTCATATTTCTGTTAACTCATAATTCGTATATTTGTAAGTGTAAGAAAACACATATATTTTGGCGGGCACTTCAATCTGATTTGGCGCCAGCGCCATCCTACCTTTCCGTACGCGCCTTGTAATATACTCCCGTGCACATTCGAATAAAGTATCAGTTGATCTTGGTGACGCTTGTCTCACTGTCCTTACAAGCCCCTAAATGGTGAGCATGAGGCAGTTTTAAAACCAAGGAACCACACCCAAGTAAAAAATACAGTTAGAACAGAATCACAGAATAGGAAAATAACCCATGATGATTATTACAACACAAATTTGATAGCACATGAATTAAAAGATTTTGTACACAAGATAATCACTTACCCAGAATTAACAATATACATGGCAAACAATGATATTTTGGCAGATTTCAACAAGTTAGTGATCATAAAATCAGAAGATCAGATGTATCTGGTATATGACACAACTTTCAATTTAGGAATTTTTTATATAACACCTGTATGCTTTCGACATATTTTTTTTGAATCACAACCTTTCATTCCATTAGCATTTATGTTACATGGAAAAAAGCAGGAATATGTTCATGAGGATTTCTTTCATTCAATGTCAAGGCAAGTTCCTAACCTCAAAAAATGCAAAATTCCAGTTGTAGTTGATAAGGAGAGGGGTATTACAAATGCTTTTCGAAATGTTTTGCCAAACATCAAAGTTTGACATTGCTGGAATCGCATAAAACAAGATTTTAAAAGAATGTTAGTAGAAAATAGTGCTAAAAAAGAAGAAATTCCAATTTACTTTTCTCATCTAAATAAAATTTTACACAGTGAATCATTTGAAGCATTTGAGAAAAATACCAATGAATCACTTGTTAACTGGAGTGAAAGTGCAGTCACATACTTTAACAAATATTTGCGTTATGTGTTAGAAGAGCATAATGTGTACAATCCTTAATTGAAAGAGACGGTTGGCTGAATGACAATCACATATTTGCTGCTCACACTATCATGAAAAGACAATTCCCACACATTGCAGGCATGGAAGACACAATAAAATGCCCTGTGTATAAAGACAATCAGTGGAACTTAGGTCCTGAAGGGGGGTTCAAATATGTTGAAAATGGACCATCAATGCAAATTCAGTATAATGGCCACAGCCACTGGATTCTTTCTCTGAAAACCAATGACAATAATGCATACATCATAGACAGCATGCGTGCTACCCAACATTCATTAACATCAGCAACAGAAATCCAAATCTTACAACTATACTGTTTTCCTGAATCAGTAGCAACTGAATACCATATTTACAGCACAGGTTATCACAGAATTCTAACTTCTGGAGCGAGTATCCTAAAGGTTTCCCTTTAAGACATCGTATATCAACAGGGGACGCATGTATTAACGCACCACATAGCTATCTATACCCTACATAGAGTTAACACTTCGATGTGTAGGGGTGGAGAATAGCTGGGGAGCCGTTCCACAGCTAATCTCGTTCGTGGCTACTTTTGGTACTCGAGACGTAAACAAACGGGCGCCATTGCTAAATGACGTCACGTCCGTCCTCATCCTGAAGCCAGTTGCTTGCCGATCACCATGATACAGCAGAGCAGGGTGGGACCTGAAAAACTGGACGAAGTAGCAGGGAGGGTCCATCAGGACGCCATGGCTATCTCACCCAAAAATAGATTTTTCGCTTCGCTCAAAATCCGTTTTTTGGGCTCACGCCATGGCGTCCTGATGGAAGAATACCAGAGAATCAATGTATCGTGGTAGATTTTCCCCTTTTAGTGTAAGTGCCGAGGGCTTTGAACAGGTTAGCATAGTAATCTTAATAGAAGAACCGTAGGGAAGAGAGCTTCCTGACCCCCTGGCAGTGAAGTCCCCACGGGCCATGCCGAAGAACAAAGTGGTCATCGAAGGGCTACTCATCTTGCCGGGAGAACATGAAGAACTTGGAGACAAGACTGAATGGTTGGCATTCATATAGGAACATTCTCAAGGGCAGACAAGTGGTGGTTAGGCACTGTATGTTAATAGAGAATCGTCTGGTCTCTAAGATATGAAGTAAGTAAGTATTCGTGTAGGAATATTACATTGCACAGGTGAGTATATAATAAGGGTTGAAACCTTAGTAATCTTCATCAAATATAAGAGGAAGGGGATAATAAAACTATGACAGACGTGTATTTCATAGTATAAGTAGGAGCGGATTGAGACGCACAAGTAATAAATAGAAATTTTATTTCACAATTGCAGAATATATTAATGAAATGCAATAAATATGTAAAAGTAATTTACACAAATTATAATGTACATAGTAATGAAAGACGTGCTCTTGAATCTGAAAGAGAATTTCAAAATTATTAGTAGGCACTCGTTCCAGAGGAACGTCAGTCTTTAAAATTAAAACACATCATGCTCTAGGCATGCGGCACTCGTGTGACGACTATGACATTTCACCTGGGAAAAGAACAGTATATGAAAAACACTAAGTGTCTTTGAAATCACTACGTATCACTCGAGGGTCAACATAGGCACCCGTAGAGTTAGAGTCCCAAGTAACTCACTGTTCTATACAGAGTTAGGTGCAGGTTTCATAACACTACCTGCGGCTACCACAAAATGTTTGACTTCATGCACTTGTTTCGCATAATGTTTGAAGAAAACATGCGAAGATTTCCAGCCTGTGAAACTCTTAAGGCTTTCGAAATCCATACTCTGAAAGAAATTCAGAGACGATGCAACTTTTCTAGGATCGTGACCGGCGGGTGTACTGTCAGGATCCGCTCTGCGAATGAAGTAGGTGATTTTCGCTCTTAGTTGTTTCAGTGAGGTCGCTGCCCGATGTTTCTCCTTTGAAGAGTTGGCCTCCACCAAAGTCCGAAGTTCTGCGAAGATAGACCTTGAGGATCTCTACTGGACATAGAGAGGCATCTTCTTTGAGGGGGCATATTCTCCAAGGGCCCCATCTTTTGGTGGGTAATTCGTTTTTGGCGAGAAACGTCGGATCCGGGAAGAGGGTAAGGTCTCCTGAGTCTGATAATGCCACTATTTCGCTGACTCGGGCTCCTGAGGCAAGAGCAAAAAGAAATATAACTTTTTGAGTCAGATCCTTGAGAGGGCACGAATCATTGTCCAAGTTGGAGGCAAAATGGAGCACCTTGTCCAGAGACCAGGAGATCGGTTTTGGTGGGGGTGCTGGGCGTAGACGAGCGCATGCTTTCGGCAGTTTATTGAAGATGTCGTTGGACAGATCAATCTGGAAGGCATACATCTGTGGTCTAGTCAAGGCCGATTTGCAAGTAGAAATCGTGTTGGCTGCCAAGCCCTGTCCATGAAGGTGAATAAAGAAGGACATGCAAAAATCAATGGTGATTTCCGTAGGATTTTTTGCCTTGACGAATGAGACCCATTTTCTCCAGGATGATTCGTATTGCCATCTTGTGGATTCGGTCTTGTATTCCTCGAGGAAGTCTAGACTTTTCTTCGAGATCCCAAACCTTTTCTTCGCTGCTAGGGAGAGAAAATCATGAGATGAAGGTCCTCGATTTTCGATGATGAAGCGAAGACAGTCGACTTCTGTACTTGCTGGGAGAGAACTGGGCCCGGGAGAGGGATCAGCGTGGGCTGCAGGTCCAGGACCAGGGGGTACCAATTGCTCCAGGGCCACTTGGGAGCCAGTAGGGCCGCTGTCCCTTTGAAGGTTCTCAGCTTGGAGAGGACTTTCAGCAGAAGGTTGGTGGGATAGAACAGGTAGATCTTGGACCATCTGTTCCAGTCCAGTGACATGGCATCCACTGCTTCTGCCTTGGGGTCCTCGTACGGGGCCACATAACAAGGAAGTTGATTGTTGTCGCTCGTTGCGAAGAGATCGATCTGAAGTTCTGGGACTTGGTGAGAGATGAAGGAGAATGATCTTGCGTCTAGAGACCATTCCGACTCTATTGGGCTTGTCCGGGATAGAGCGTCCGCCGTCACGTTGCGGAATCCTTGTAGGTGAACTGCAGACAGGTGCCATTTCTTCTTCTCTGCCAGACGGAAGATTGTCAGAAGCACCTGATTTATCTGGGGCGATCTTGAGCCTTGGCGATTGAGACATCGAACTACCACCGAGTTGTCTATGGTTAGACGAATATGGATCGAGGGAGGCGGGGAGAGTTTCTTCAGCGTTAGAAGGACCGCCATGGCCTCCAAGATGTTGATGTGAAACGTCTTGAATAGGGGAGACCATGTGCCTTGAGCCTGTTTTTGGTGGGAGTGACCTCCCCAACCCTCCAGCGAAGCGTCCGTGTGGATGTTGAGTGATGGAGGTGGGTGTTGAAGAGGGATGGACCTTTTCAGGGCCATTGCTTCCGACCACGGCTTGAGGAGTAGCCGAAGTCTGTTTGGGAGCCGTCTCTTGAGGTCTCTTCGAGCGATGGATGCAGAACGTCTCCAGACTCCTGCGGCATCCTTTAGCTGTGCACGTAGCACTGGGTTTGTCACTGAGGCGAACTGTAGAGAGCCTAAAACTTGTTCCTGCTGACGTCTTGAGATCCGTTTGGATTTCAGCAGTTGCTTGACAGACCCTGCTATTTCCTTCCTTTTCTTCTGGGGGATGGAAAGGCGGTGTGACTGAAGGTTCCACTGGATTCCTAACCATTGGAACTTCTGAGCTGGAGAGAGGCGAGATTTCTTCGCGTTTATCTTGAATCCCAGGTGTTCTAGGAACTGGGTGACTTTGCTGCAGGATCTTAAACAATCCTCGGGCGATGGAGCCCAGACTAGCCAGTCGTTGAGGTAGGCCATCACCTGGACGTCTCGGAGGGGGAGCTGTTGTACTATGGCGTCCGCCAGCTTTGTGAAGATCCGAGGGGCCACGTTGAGGCCGAAGGGCATGGCCCTGAAGGCGTAGCTTTTCCTTTGGAGTCGAAATCCTAGGTAGGAGGAAGTGTGGTGGTTCATTGGAACGTGCCAGTAGGCATCCGCCAGGTCTATGGAGACCGTGTAAGAACCTCGAGGCAGAAGGGTCCTTATCTGTTGAAGAGTCAACATCTTGAACTTGTTGTTCGCTATGAACTTGTTGAGGGGGGATAAGTCTAGAATGACTCTGAGCTTGTCGGAGTCCTTCTTGGGGACGCAAAACAGTCTCCCTTGGAACCTGGTTGACTTTACCCTCCTTATCACCTTCTTGTTCAAGAGATCTAGGACATATTCTTCCAGAAGGGGGGTTGATTGTTGGAAGAATTGCTGGAAGGTTGGGGGTGGTTGAGTCCAATTCCAGCCTAGACCCTTCTTGACGATGCTGTGTGCCCAGGGATCAAAGGTCCAACGATCCTGGAATTGGCGGAGTCTTCCTCCCACCGGAAGCATTTCATTGCTTCTGGTGTCCCGAGGGTTTACTGCCTCGGCCGCTAGCTCCCCTTCCTCCTCTGCCTCTGGAGGGACGGCGAGATGCGTCTCTGCCTGCACCTCTGCTTGAGCCCCTACCTTTGGGACGAAAGGTAGTCGTCTGTTGCTCGAAGGCAGGGGTGAAAACCGGTGACTGGGACAAGACCAGTTGGGTGACCAGCTGAAAGGTCTGCTGTGGCTGAGCAGCCACTTGGGGAGTAGCGGGTCCCGGAAACTGCCGTCTCTGTTGACGTTGCTGGGGTTTTGGCTTGGAGGATTTCCTCTAAGGTTGAGGGCCATCGTCCTGAGAGGATTTCCTCTTCTTCGACATGCCCCACTTGTGGAGAAGGTTCCTGTTCTCAGTGGCGGCCTTGACGGTGATCTCTTTCACAAGATCAGAGGGAAAGAGGAGCTTACCCCAGATGTTGGAGGAAATCAGCCTCCGGGGTTCGTGTCTCACTGTGGCACTTGAGAACACGAATTCACGACAGGCTCTCCGAGCCTTCATGAAGCTGTACAAGTCCTTAACTACAGTTGCCAGATGCGTTTTGGCGAGCACCATGTAGTGGTCGGGGACTCTAGCGTCACCAGCCATGACGTCAAGCTGTACCTGGAGGGACATGGATGCGGCGAGCCTTTCCTTCGTGTCTTGTTCCCGACGAAGGAGATGGTCATTAAGTTTCGGGAGGTCTTCGTTAAAGTGACGTCCAGCAACGTCAGGATCTAGTTTTCCCACCACGAAGGTATGCTGGATATCCTTCCAGTGTCGAACATCGGGGGGAGTCACCAGGGAGAAGGGTCTGCACTCCTCCAGTGCAGGGCAAGGTTTCCCTTCTTCCACTGCCTTGTGTACCGCAGCGAAGGCTTTTTCCATGAAGGGGAGGATCGCATCATCAGGTGCGACGTAGGTAGGGTGCTTCTTGCTCAGTGCCGGAAGCTTTGAGCAGGTAAAACCCCCACTTTTAAAAGCGTTGGCCAGCATAGCCTGGGCCTTCGGGAGATCGAACACTATCACCTCTCTTCTTTAGAGGCAGGTTCGGATCGAAGCCGGACATAACAGTCCGGATAAGCCTCAAAACTCGGGAAGAACTCCACTTCTTCCAGGGCAACCGAGCCGACCTTCTCACTGACGAAGATCCTGCCCGTTGCGATGGGCATATGCTCAGCATACCTCCAGGGGTTGGCGTGCGAGCATGCCGGGAGGTCCTTAACCGAAATCCTTTTCGGCTCCTTGGAACTTCCCATGGTCCTGATGTACTCGTGTGTCTCACGGAGTTTCTTGTCCATATGGGCTTCAAGCATACGGAACATCTCCTGGGCGGTTGGGATGGGGTCCGGGGTGGCGGAGGTAGACGGGAGAGATACTTCCGTTGGTGTAGGAGTTGGGGCGGTGGTGGAAGGCGGAGCGACCTCCTGCTCCGACTCGGCGTATTCCACTTGGTCCTCCTCATAGTCCAATTCTTCGGCCATGAGGTTCCTCTCCGTTGTCTCCGACACCTCCGACATACGCTCCGCGTTGTCGGTATGCAGGCGACACTCGTGCATGGACTGGGCCATGACAACATCGGGTTCCACCGTGATCTGGACGGTGGGGATCTGATCCTTGGGGACCACAGAGTCTGGGGATGCCTTTGGGAATAGTAAGGCCCTCAAGTCTTCAGTGGCAAGGTACGGTCCAGTGGCGTTCTTCTGGAAGCCACGCACCCATTTGCGCAGCTTCTCTCGAGAAGCGTCCCTAACCTCCGCTGAGGGAGGGTTATTGAACGCCTCGACCAGGCGTTCCTGGCAGACCGTACAGTTCTGCGGGTCCCAGAACTTCAGATCACCTCTCTTGTTGGCACAAGGGGCGTGAGTCCTACACGCCGTGTGCCCATAAAAGTGCGGGCGCTTCACTGCACAGAAGCCGTGGTCGCACTTCACGTGCTCCTCCTGTAAGAGAAAGAGAACATGAGTATGGGGGAGTCATAAAAAATGACTTCTATTCTAAAGTTAAATATTAAATGATTAATCTTTAACATAATATTAAGTGTGATGATCAGAGAATGGGCGGAAAAGAAGGAGATAGACACATACTCCGCGTAACCCGCCCGGCTGGTTACCGTAACCTTATCCATAGACAATTTGTTGTGACTGAGGGCACAGGACAGAATTCAACATAGAATGCCAGGAAGGCAGTGGGAATTCTATTGGGAATTGCCAAAGATATAAAACTGGGACTGAGGCCACTCAGACCCTAGAATTGGGAACGTAGAAGATCCCATAGGGTAACGGTTTCCGGCAACCACCCGTGCTAAGATACACACAGCATGCTGGAAATCTGTGATATGCAAGAAGACAGCATGGTTACTAATAGAACGGTAAGATAATAACTATCTATTTATGTAATCAAATTATCTGGTTGCGATGTAGAGCTATCAGCATGAGATGATAGCTAGTAGAAGGGGTGCAAGTCGCTTTGACGCCTCCGGAAGGCTCCGGCAGACCGGCAGCACGCCGGAGGCCGCCCCAGCATAGTTTCTGGCATTAAGGAAGACAAATATATAAGTCAGGGGTAATACCAGGATGGCGGCCGCCGGCATAGCGGCGGCACGCCGGCGGGGAGCGGCGGCACGCCGGCGGGGAGTGGCGGGGAGCGGCGGCACGCCGGCGGGGAGCGGCAGCACGCCGGCGGGGAGCGGCGGCACGCCGGCGGGGAGCGGCGGCACGCCGGCGGGGAGCGGCGGCACGCCGGCGGGGAGCGGCGGCACGCCGGCGGGGAGCGGCGGCACGCCGGCGGGGAGGGGCGGGACGCCAGCGGGGAGCGGCGGCTCCGGCAGCCGAAGGTTGCCGGCTTGGTGACAGGGACAAGGATGGTTATAGCAGAACCCGGACTGCCGGCAGTGGATGCCGGCACTCCGGGGGCCGGACCGGTGGACGGACGACCGAAGCTATGAGGTAAGAGGGAAGGCCATCGGCTGGACACCGACGGGAGGCGGCAGTCCCCCGGCACACGGAGGACTGACGGCCCAGAGGGCAAGGGAAATGTCACCAAGGTAGGAGGTGGGTATCACCGACAGGGGAGGCGGCAAGGGACCGGCACCAGGATAGTGAAAGAGACAGAAGGAGGGATGTAGGGGTACGGTCACGGACCCCAAGACATCCCACCTGAGTGGGTGTACCCATGATAGAGGCTAACCCTATCACCCAGAAGCAGGGGCTGCAGAGGACCGGGAGCCAGGGTAGCCCAAGGGAGGGCTAGGGAACACCCAAGAGGGGGGAGAACCCCTGTGGACAAAACGCATCAAGTGGCTAACCCCATAGGACACTATGAAGGGTATATATACCAGAGTGGACTGCACACAGGAGCTCAAGGTAGCCCTATTACTCCACCCTAAGGAGGAGTTGTAGGACAGGGGACAGATGGGTATAGACTAACCTAAGTATAGGCTAGGCCATACAAGAGATAGGTGGGGAGGAGAGAAGAGAAGGGTCTTCTATGGAGGAGGCTCTGTACCAAAGCGGCCACCAAGGAAGGGAGGACGCTCCCTCGCCTAAGGTAAGGCAGCCTGTCTGAGAACGGTGCATGGGTATCGTTTCAGCAAGGTACAGAACTAACTCCCCCCAAACCTAACCTAGAGCAGGGATGTTACACCCTGAACTAGGAAGGATGGAAGACGTATCGCTATTGCAGGAAAGGTCGGAGACCTAGCCCCAGCAATAGAGGAAGGACGTGCCGTTCCTCATTCTCGGACGCAACCCTAAGGGGGATCATTCCCTTAGGGAGGACAGAGAAGCGATATATACTCTGATATGAGCTTGATCCCCTTACATGGTAGGGGGAGCAAGGCTACACAGAGGGGATGCCCTAAGGCAGGGGATGAAGAAAGCATATAGGGGTCCTACTTGTAGGTTAGGTTAGAAAGGCACACTATCTAACCTATCCCCTATATGGTCCCTGAAGGCGAAAACACTTGCATCACAGCCAATAGTATTGTAAAATAATACCACTATCTTCATAATTAAACCTAGGATCACTGAAATATATCATGCATGAACACTGATGTTAGGCGCTCTGGCCTAGGGGCTAGACTAGCGAACTGGTATAGGGTCAGATGATGACCGATAACAAGGCGTCAAAACACGATATATAAAGTTCCTAGCTATGAGGACTAAATAACTAATAGTATCGATTAGTTAATGAGGCCGGAAAACGCTGTTGAGGCTAGCTAAATAAGGCATGCAAAACAACAGCGGCGCCATAAAATGGCGGGTCCGGTCGAGGCACAGCTCTGCCACAAAACATCAAATATCTCGAAAAGTAAAAGTTACTTTACGGTCAGAGCTTATTTAAACAATACTGGAACCTTGTACTCAACTTTCCAGAAGAAGGCGAGGCCGAGGGTAGAGACATGGCTAAGATGCAAGTCGATAAAGTACGCACAGGGAAAAATTCGACTAGTAAGGCAAGCTACTAAACGAAGGATGAGGACGGACGTGACGTCATTTAGCAATGGCGCCCGTTTGTTTACGTCTCGAGTACCAAAAGTAGCCACGAACGAGATTAGCTGTGGAACGGCTCCCCAGCTATTCTCCGCCCCTACACATCGAAGTGTTAACTCTATGTAGGGTATAGATAGCTATGTGGCGCGTTAATACATGCGTCCCCTGTTGATATACGATGTCTTAAAGGGAAACCTTTAGGATACTCGCTCCAGAAGTTAGAATTCTGTGATAACCTGTGGTTAAATTCTCTGGGAATATTTAGTAGTTATATACCCAAGGAAGCCACCAAAAAGGAACCTTCCATCAGGACGCCATGGCTTGAGCCCAAAAATAATGACTGTGGAGTGTATGCTATTGCTAATGCTGTAGAATTTGGCTGTAACAATTTAAAATCATTATTAAAGGATGGAACTAGTCCATGGATCTATGATGAAAGCCAGATGAGACCACACTTAATAAAATGTTTAGAGAGAAAAAAATTTGAACCTTTTCCAAAAATTTCCAGAATATCACCAATTCAGGTGAAAAGCACGCATCATAAAATTGAAATGGATTGTCCATGCAATCGACCAAATTTTTATTTTGACAAATTAGTGCAATGCCCAGAATGTGATACATGGTATCATCCAGTGTGTATTAATAAAGGTGCCAAAACATTATTAAATGAAACTTGGACTTGTGACAGATGTACTAAGTGATATATTAACAGCACATTAAAAAACAAAAGAAGGGCCTGGATGGTTTGTGTGTGCATCGTCTCACACTTACATGCATATATGTAAAACTGCTTTTGTTGTATTTCTACTTGTAGTCTCATGTAACTATTAAAATAAACGATTCTAACATGTTTGTTTGGTCGAAACAAGTGCAATTAGGATATCATTGTTGTAAATTTCTTGAAATTTTTTGTCAGTGATAAAACTTTTTACATTTACCTTTACATTAATTTTAATATTTACCTTTTATTAATTGTTTCATTATTTCTTTCAATTGAGTATATTTGCTAATATTTATGGTTATGGGAAATAATATGGTGTAGGGTGTTGGATTAGTTGGTTAGACAGTCGACTGCCTTCCCGTGGCTCTAACTGGGCAACAGGCACAGGCTATTATAAAAAGAATAAAAACAAATTGATTGATAAAAATTCAGTACATTTCAAGTGAAATAGGCTTCATTTCTTACATGTCAGAGAAAGTTCCTCTCATTTTCCGGTATTTAATGAGATTTTTATTTCTTAAAGTACAAGTTTGCACTTACAATGGTAAAAATAAGGGCCTCTCTAAGTGACCTTAGCATCTATTGGGACTTTGATAAATTAAACATTCTGCAAGCTATAATCAAATATACGTTTAATATACAACCTTACCTTACCTTTGCATTGATAAACGGGAGGGAAAAATGCACCATTATATGATCGTTTATGTTTGAAGGGAAATACATTCAACATACTCTTCTTGTTTTACATATGGCGACAGACTACTAAAATTGGTCTGTAATACACTACAATGAAACCACACACCATGGAATAATATACAAAATTACCGAAACCACAGCTGGAGTAAAACTTCTAGAGTACTGCCTAGTATTGGGCCTCGTGATGGAGATGTGGAGAATTTTTTAATGGTTGTGTTCTGAGTGGGAACTTAGTCCGGGAAAGTCTCCTTATAACAGTTACATAAAGTTCAACAGGGGAGGATAGGAGCACTTACTCTCGGGGCACAAACACCCTGCTAATACTTTACTGTCACAATTAACTAACCATCACTCTTTAAATACAAAAGGGGGAAATTTTACTGTCCAGAGGCCGAAGAACTCCACACGTAGGATTAACAATAATTTATGGCCTACTCTAGCTTTGTCAGGTCTATAGTCATCTCATTCTCAGGCTCTGTTTCGGCTCCGTCTCAGCTACCCCAATGAGATGCTGGACAGGTATTTTACGTTAATGTAATTAAGACAAAATCCAAAATGGGAGCAGTGATGTAAAGTAGTTTAAAAGTTTATAAAGATAAGGATCTTTACCTTCGAAGCAAATATATTAATGCAAAGTTTCTCGCTGTTACCACCTATAGACTTACATATGTTTTCTCTTTAAATATTGGGTACTTTGTCCCGTGATCAACTATTCATTTCACACATTAAAATAAATGAGGGAGCAAAAATACTAAGGAGGTTTAATTAACCTAATATTGATTTATTCACAAATTTACATTAAAACAAAACGGACATCTTAACATCACAAAAATGGAATAATAAAGAGAATGCAAATAAAAATGATGAAAATCAGTTAGTTAGACACGTGGTCTACAATAATGAATAATCAAAATGGGGTCGGACACGTGGCCCATGTGACCCAGAGACTGTGTTAGTCTCAAAAGGCAAAAAATTGTATAGAAAAAAAATATGTACACACAATCCCCCCGCACACAGTCCGAATAGTGTAATTAGCCAGGTTCCCTATAAAGTTAAAATTAGTCTAAGCTAAATAATGGGAGAATAACTATGGCCATTGATGTAGTACCTGCACTCCTTTGAAGATTAGTCCTATGCCCGTGATAGCTGTTGACCTGGTTGTCGCACTAATTGGCACGTTGCCCTCTTGCCTGGCTCACCCCAAAAATTCTCACTTTGGCTGCAACTAGGTACACCAGGGTCCTCTTCTTCTCAATCTCTCCGACCGGCAGCAATCTTTTGCAAGTCGAGTTTTGGGAGAGAGAGGGATGGGGGTGAGCCAGAAGTGCACGGATTAACTACTGACCGGGCCGGTCAGTCGGTCACGACAGCTTCTTGATGAATGGGGCCCGACTCTAAGGTCGAAGAGATCACCTGGCTTCACCTTTCCAGACAGGTGAGGAGCTTGATGCGCACGGTAATCCATTGGAGTTGCCCTATCGGGACTTCAGGACAGGGCAATATATTGTTGCAAGGAGTGCAGAGGAGGCAGGATTTTGTACTAAATACTTTAGAGAAATCTTGCTGCTCTAAGGGAGTTTATATATACAACAATCCTACCTATTCTGGCTTGCTAAAAATTAAAAGTTTAAATGATTAATTAGCAATGGACTGGTGCGATGGGCATACATCTTAAAATTAACAAACCTTAATTGGTATTGAGAAATATAAGATGCATTAATTTAGCAGTATTGGAATTTATATTTAAAATTCAGTTTCAATTCAATTTAATCTCGACCTACGTACTTTAAGGAAAGAACCAACATACGCCGGGGGTTACACTAAGGCCCTCTAGTGTGCGTATCTACGCTGTGACGTCACGAGCATGGCGTGCGCCACTGTCAACAAGTTTATATTAGTCCTCCCTATGTTTTGTTAAAGAAAACTAGATGTAGGAGAGAATGTTTAAGGGGTAGCTATAGTATTAGTAGAAGAGAGCTAACAATACGATTAAAAGAAGAAGAGTGAAGAAAATTCTTCACAGGAGAAGGCCTGGCTATTAGAATTAACTGCCTGCCTAGTATTACTAAAGCGGCCAAATACTCACAGAAATCTATCATCCATGTGACGTTCACGTCTATCAGATCCTGTCTTTGATTACAAACTAAATTTTCCCAAGGACTATGAGCAGTGTTCCCAGATGGGTTAGTCTAAAAATCCCCAAATTCGTGATAAAAAGATCCCCAAAACCGAAAAATTCCCATTTCCACAAATTATTTTCTTCTGATCATGTAGGCTTTACTAATATAGAAATTACTCGCTATACTTCATACAAGTGTATGCAAACTAATTGCAACAACATAAAGGTTTGTTCATCTTTGTTTCTTCTTCATAGAAATGTGTACAGATTATCCCCATCAGACACATAAAATCTCCAAATCTAGGAATAAATTCCATATGACAACTGCCGTCTACCCAAAATCTCCAAATCTAGGGATAAATCCCCATATGGCGTTGTCTTTGATGGCAACACTGCCGTCTACCCAAATCTAGGGATAAATTCCCATATATGACAACAACAACAACAACATAATAATAATAATAATAATAATAATAATAATAATAATAATAATAATAGGGAAGTGGGGAATATGGGGAAAGGAAGAGCACCCCTGGATACAATCCAGTTTATATCTCAAAAGCAGGTACTCAAGATGGGAAAGATTAAGGAAATAGGGAGAAAGAGAAGTACAGGAGAAGAATAAAAAAGAGGGACAGACCCTCTTGCGATATTAGGGAACTGATATTATTATTTAATTCATATGGCAACACTGACCATGAGAGTGAACCGATGCCTGTTATACAGTGTTGCCATATATGGGGATTTATCCCTAGATTTGGGGATTTTGGGTGTCTGAGGGCTCGGCCAGACCAAGCGCGATGAGCGGCGAGGTTAGCGGCATGACTTGGCGGCAAGCCAGCAACAAAATGTTGGGTGGCCACACCTCTCTTGCCTCCTCACTCCCAGTTGATAGCCTTCCGCGTAAACATGACGATGGTTTTGAGTAGGAAATTACTTCCGATTGAAAATCGTTATTTTAATCTGAACTATAAATTACACAAGAGCCTGGATTCACGATTTTAATAAACAAAGAAGGGAAAATAAGTTAATTTTGAAATTTATGTTGCCTGTCTCGTTTGTACGGCGACAGATTTAATGAATATCTGCATATTTCACAAGTCTTCTGATTCTTTGATGGCAACATCCTTCCTGGATTCAGGCTCAAAAAACAAACGTCGAACTATAGACAACCTCAATCTCTCTCTTACCAGCTTTTATAATTGCTTCAAATATGATAAAGTTCACGAAAAATCATTGTCCCTTTCATTCCAAAATTAACTAGCATTTGCTTAAGATATATGTTTAAATATACATATGATTCTTTTCACATTTGAAATTTCTCTCTCTCTCTCTCTCTCTCTCTCTCTCTCTCTCTCTCTCTCTCTCTCTCTCTCTCTCTCTCTATATATATATATATATATATATATATATATATATATATATATATATATATATATATATATATATATATATATATATATATATATATATATATATGGGCTCAAGCCATGTCGTCCTGATGGAAGGTTTCTTCAGTAGCTTCCTAGGGTATATTTAACTACAGTGGATATTCCCAGAAAATTAAACTAAAGGTTATCACAGAATTCTAACTTCTGGTGCGAGTACCCTAAAGGTTTCCCTCTAGGATATCGTATATCAACAGGGGACGCATGTATTAACACGCCACATAGCTATCTGCACCCCATATAGAGTTAACACTTCGATATGGGAATGGGCTGAGTAACTGAGGAGCCGTTCCAAAGTTACTCTCATCCATGGCTACTTTTGGTACTCGAGACGTAAACAAACGGGCGCCATTGCTAAATGACGTCACGTCCGTCCTCATCCTTTCGCTTGTAGCTCTTACGTTGAGTCGGATTTTTCCCAAGTGCCTCTTTTATCTGCTTACATCGCCGCTATGTCGCAGCCTTCAGCCTCGCCTTCTTCTGGAAAGTTGAGTACCAGGTCCTAGTATTGTTTAAATAAGCTCTGGCCGTAAAGTAACTTCTATTTTTCCTAAAATATTGTGTTTTGTGGCGGAGCTGTGCCGATACCGGACGCGCCATTTTGTGGCGTCGCTGTTCATATCGCATGCTTTATTTAGTTAGCCAGAACAGCCTTCTCCGGTCATTTAACTAATTAATGTTATTAGTTATTTAGTCTTCATAGCTAAGAAATCATTATATCGTGTTTTAGCGCTCGTTAGTCTACGGTCGTTGATCGACCCCATACTAGATCGCTAGCCTAGCCCCTAGGCTTGACAGCCTAGTGCTCTCTTTCATGCATGATATATATCAGTGTTCCTAAGTTAAGTTATGAAGATGGTGGCATTATTAAACATACTAGTTACTGTGATGTAAGTGTTTTTGCCTTCGGGGACCATACAAGGGACTGAGTTGGTTTGTGTACCAACCCACTCCTAACCTAATGTAGGAACCCTTGTATGCTTCCTAATCCCCTTACCTACGGGTAATTCCCTCTGGGTAGCCTTGCTTTTCCCTTATTCTATAATAGGGAGAATCTTGTCTTCACCCAGAGTATTTATTGCTTCTCAGCCTACCCTAAGGGAATGAACCCCCCTTAGGGTCGCGCCTGAGACATTAGGAAGGGCTCTGCCCTTCCCCAATTGCACTTGGTTGGGTTACTTCTTCCTCCCTGCAACTAGCGATGTGTCTTTCCAGGCTTTCCTAGCCTAGGAGTTGGTCCTCCTAATCTAGGTTAAGCTCTGGGGACAGACTCTGGCTTATTATAGTTTAGGACAGTACATTAGTACTGTACCTGATCTGGGCTACCTATCCTAGGTTAGGGAGTGTTCTCCCTTGCCTTGGTGGCCTCTCTCATACAGAGTCTACCCATTTAAGAAAGACCCCTACTTCTCCCTCCCCACTCTATCCCTTTAGTATAGGCCTGCCTACACACCCCTGTCCTCAGTCCTACAACTCCTCCCTTGGGTGGAGTGGTAGGGCTAACCTTGTTCTCCTGCTGAGCTGGCCGCTCTGGTACACATACCCTTCATAGCATTCTATAAGGGTGGTTGCCGGTGGAGGATTCCCCCTCTTTGAGTGCTCTCTATCCCTCCCTTGGGTTACCTCAGGCTCCCGGCCGTCTGCCGGCCCATTGCCGCCGGATGTTAGGAGTACCTACTCCTATCATGAGTGCACTCTCTCCGGAGGGATGCCGGAGGGGTATAGGATATTACCCTTCCCATCCCTCCTTACCTTTCTCTCTCTCTATCATGATGCCGGTCCCTTGCCGCCTCTACTGCCAGCGATAACCGCCACTACCTCAGGTGACCTCTATTCATAAGATACCTCCCCTCTAAGACGTCAGCCTACCGCCTGCCGGAGGCTGCCGCCTTCTGTCGACATTCCGCCGACGTCTCACCCCATATATTTACCTAGCGACAGCCGGCCGACTGCCGGAGTCTTCCGCCCACATGCCGGCATTGATTGCCGGCAATCTAGGTATCCGTCCTTTATATATATATATCTTATGAATTGAACTAAGGTTCACCATGCCGTCAGACTCCAGCTGCCGGAGCCCGCCGCCTCTGCCGGCGATCTGCCGGCAATCCGCCGCCGTGCCGGCGGTCGCCACTGTGCCGGCGGTCACCACTGTGGTATTGTCCATCTCGGTTGCTCAGTGTGTCTTCCTTGATGTTTTCCACCCTGCAGGACCGGCCTCTGGTGTACCGTCGGTCTGCCGGCGCCCCCTAATGAGGCGCTAAGGGACATGTACCCCTTCCTTGGCTGCCAGCAACATGCCGGCAGTCAATCTGATGCAGCCAGATAGCCTGGCCACCTCCATATAGGTATTGTTATACCAACTAATATAGTGACTATGCTGTTTGATTGCACATTACAACATTTCCAGCATATTCTGTGCATCTCAGTGCAGTCGACTGCCAGAACCTACATTTTACTAAGGGGTTTATCCTATTTTCCCCTCTCCCCCAAGGCTCTGAGTGGTCTCAGATCCTTTTACACTCTGCGGACAATTCCTTTTTTAGGAAGCCTGGCTTGGCTCATCCATACGGATTTTCCCTCATTTGAGACCCTCGGGTCCTAAGGAATTGTCTACGGATAAGGTTACGGTAACCGGCTGGGCGGGATTCACAAGTATGTGTCTATCTACTTCCCTTCCTACTCATCAATCTTGAACATTAATATGCTATTATAGATTAAGTTATTCTTAAGTCTAGAGTAATGCAAGTCATTCTTATGCCTTCCATGTACTCATGATCTCTTTCTTTTACAGGAGGAGTATATGAAGTGTGAAAGCAACTTCTGTGGAGTTAAGCGCCCGGACTTCTACGGCACAAGGCGTGCCGGACCCATGCCCCCTGCGCTGCCAAGAAAGGCGACCTTAAATTCTGGGACCCACAGAACTGTTCAGTCTGCAAGAGTCTTCTTGATGAGGCGTTCAACGATCCTCCTACCACGGAGGTGAGGGACATTGCTAGAGAGAAGCTACGCAAATGGGTGCGAGGCTTCCAAAAGAACGTCTCTGGACCGTATCTTCCCAATGAAGATTTGAGGGCTTTGCTTTTTCCGAAAGCATCCAAGGACTCGGTGGTCCGTCGAGAACAAATTCCCACCGTCCAAATAGTGGTCGAACCCGACATCGTCATGGCACAGTCCATGCGTGAGTGCCATCTTGATTACGACAACGTGGAATGTATGTTGGAGGTGTCTGACCAGACGGAGAAGAACCTCATGGGCGACGAGCTCGACTATGAGGAAGATCAGGTGGAATACCCTGAGTCGGAGAACGAGGTCGCTCCAGCTCCCCCAGCAACTCCAGTGCTGTCCGAGGAACCTGTTCCTTCGACTTCTGCCACCCCGGACCCTCTTCCATCGGCCACTCAAGAGGTCTTCAGAATGCTTGAATCCCTTATGGACAAGAAGCTGAGAGAGACCCAGGAACAATTCCGGACGACTCTCAGCGGCTTCAAACAACCAAAAAAGATTTCGGTTAAGGACCTCCCCACCTGCTCGGAAGCTAACCCTTGGAGATACGCCGAGCATATGCCAATCACTACTGGCAAAATCTTCATTAGTGAAAGGGTTGGCTCTATTCTTCTGGAAGAAGTGGAGTTCTTCCTGAACTTCGAGGCTTATCCGGACTGTTACGTCCGGCTCAGGTCCGAACCAGCCTCAAAAGAAGAGACCGAACCTAAGGAAGTGATAGTGTTCGATCTCGCAAAGGCCCAAGCTATGCTAGCTCAAGCAGTGAAGAGTCGGGGTTTCACAAACTCCAAGATGCCAGCGCTGAGCAAGAAGCATCCAACCGTTGTTGCTCCAACTTCTGCGACCTTCCCCTTCATTGAAAAGGCCTTCCAAGCGGTCATGAAGGCTGTGGAGGAAGGGAAACCTTGCCCTGCACTGGAGGAGTGCAGACCCTTCTCCCTCACTCTTTCCCCCGATGACAGGTACTGGAAAGACATCCAGCTTACTTTCACGGAAGGGAAACTAGAACCTGATGTGGCTGGTCGTCAGTTCAACGAGGACCTTCCACGACTGAATGATCATTTCCTTCGTAGGGAACAGGATACTAAGGAGAGACTCGCCGCTTTGCTGTCACATCAGGTACAGCTAGAACTCATGACCGGGGACACCAGAGTCCCGGACTTTTACATGGTCCTTGCTAAGTCACACCTGGTGACTGTGACCAAGGATCTGTACAGTTTCGCTAGGGCTCGCAGAGCCTGTAGAGAATTCGTGTTCGCCAGTGCAACGGTGAAACACGAACCTCGGAGACTGATTTCCTCCAATATCTGGGGCAAACATCTCTTCCCGTCCGCCTTGGTGAGAGAGATAGTGGACAAAGCTTCTACGGAGAACCGGAACCTTCTCCACAAGTGGGGCATGTCCCGAAAGAGGAAGTCCTCTCAGGACGATGGCCCTCAGCCTAAGAGAAAATCCTCAAAGCCTAGGCCCCAGCAACGTCAACCAAGACGTCAGTTTCCGAGTCCCGCTACTCCCCAAGTAGCTGCACAGCCACAGCAGACCTTTCAACTGGTCCCCCAGCTGGTGGTGTCGCAGTCGCCGGTCTTCTACTACCTTTCGTCCCAGAGGTAGGGGCTCAGGCAGAGGATCCGGCAGAGATTCTTCTCGCCGTCCCTCCAGAGGCAGAGGAGGAAGGGGAGCTAGCGGCCGAGGTGGCAAACCCTCGGGACACCAGAAGCAATGAAGACTCCGCCAATTCCAGGATCGTTGGACCTTCGATCCTTGGGCACACAGCATTGTCAAGAAAGGACTGGGCTGGAGCTGGACTCAACCACCCCCATCGTTCCAGCAATTCTTCCAACAGTCAACCCCCCTCCTGGAAGAATATGTCCTGGAACTCTTGAACAAGAAGGTGATCAAGAGGGTAAAGTCAACCAGGTTCCAAGGGAGACTCTTTTGTGTTCCCAAGAAAGACTCAGACAAACTCAGAGTCATTCTAGACTTTTCCCCTCTCAACAAGTTCATCGCGAACAACAATTTCAAGATGCTGACTCTGCAACAGATAAGGACCCTTCTGCCTCACAGGGCCTACACAGTCTTCATAGACCTGGTGGATGCCTACTGGCACATTCCAATGAATCACTACGCTTCCTCCTACCTAGGATTTCAACTCCAAAGGAAAAGATCATTCTCCTTCATCTCTCACCAAGTCCCGGAACTTCAGATCGATCTCTTCGCGACGAGCGACAACAATCAATTTCCTCGATATGTGGCCCCGTACGAAGACCTCAAGGCAGAAGCGGTGGATGCCATGTCCCTGGATTGGAACAGATGGTCCAAGATCTACCTGTTCCCTCCTCCCAACCTTCTGCTGAAAATCCTATCCAAACTGAGAACCTTCAAAGGGACAGCGGCCCTAGTGGCTCGCAAGTGGCCCCGGAGCAATTGGTATCCCCTGGTCCTGGAGCTGCAGCCCACGCTGATCCCCCTACCGGGCCCAGTCCTCTCTCAACAAGTACAGAAGTCGACTGTCTTCGCTTCATCACTGAAAGTCAGGGACCTTCATCTCATGATTTTCTCTCCTTAGCCGTAAAGAAAAGGTTTGGGATCTCGAAGAAAAGTTTAGACTTCCTCGAGGAGTACAAGACAGAGTCTACCAGAAGGCAGTAGGAATCTTCCTGGAAAAAGTGGGTCTCTTTCGTCAAGGCAAAAAATCCTACGGAGATCACTATTGATTTCTGCATGTCCTTCATTCACCTTCATGGACAAGGCTTGGCGGCCAACACGATTTCCACCTGTAAATCGGCCTTGACTAGACCACTCCTATACGCTTTCCAGATTGATCTGTCCAGTAACATCTTCAATAAACTGCCAAAGGCATGCGCTAGACTACGCCCAGCACCTCCACCAAAACCTATCTCCTGGTCCCTTGACAAGGTGCTCCATTTTGCCTCTAGCCTGGACAACGATTCGTGCCCTCTGAAAGACCTGACTCAAAAAGTTATCTTCCTTTTTGCTCTCGCCTCGGGAGCCCGAGTCAGTGAAATAGTGGCATTATCAAGAGAAGAGGGTCATATCCTATTCGCCGAGACAGGAGATCTTACCCTCTTCCCCGATCCGACGTTTCTCGCCAAGAATGAACTACCCACCAAGAGATGGGGCCCTTGGAGAATCTGTCCCCTGAAGGAAGATGTCTCTCTATGCCCAGTGGAGTCTTAAGGTCTATCTTCGAAGAACTTCAGACTTCGGTGGAGGACAACTCTTCAAATGAGAAACATCGGGTAGCGACCTGTCACTGAAACAGCTAAGAGCGAAAATCACCTACTTCATTTGCAGAGCGGATCCTGACAGTACACCCGCAGGTCACGATCCTAGGAAAGTCGCTTCTTCTCTGAATTTCTTCCAGAGTATAGATTTCGAAAGCCTCAAGAGCTTTACAGGCTGGAAATCATCGCACGTATTCTTCAAGCACTACGCAAAACAGGTACATGAAGTGAAGCATTTCGAGGTAGCTGCAGGTAGTGTTATGAAACCTACTGCTTAAATCTGCATAGAACAGTGAGTTACTTGGGACTCTAACTCAACGGGTGCCTGTGTTGACCCTATCGTGATACATAGTGATTTAATGGACACTTGGTGTTTCTAATAGACTGTTCTTTACCAAGGTGAAATGTCATAGAAATTTTACACGCGTGCCACATGCTCTAGAGCATGGAGTGTTTTTTTAACCTTAATAAGACTGGCGTTCCTCTGGGAACTTGTGTTTCTAAAAAGCAAACTTTCTTTTCAGACTGAAGACCACCGTCTTTCATTTTCTATGTACATTGTTCATTATTACTGTAAATAAATTTTATAATCATTATTGTAATTACTACTATAATGACCTGCAATCTTAAAAATAAAATGTCTATTTTATCACCATGTGCGTCTCCTTTCGCTCCTATTCTTTATTAAGAAATATACAATTGTTATAGTTTCATTTACCTCTTTAATGTCTGATCAAAAAGAATAATATAAGTAATTATGTTATATACTCACTTATGCCTTTATAATATTCCTACTCGAATATTAACCTTTGTCCTGTCTCCGAGACCAGCATGATCTCTCCACCAGGTGAGTAGTAATTATGTTATATACTTACTTATGCTTTGTTAATATTCCTACTCGAATATTAACCTTTGTCCTGTCTCCGAGACCAGCATGGTCTCTCCACCAGGTGAGTAGTTCTTCAATGATCACTTCGAGATATTCCTTTTGTCCACCAGGACTTCCCTGCCAGGGGGGCAGGAAACCAGTTCATTATAGAATCTCTGGTAAGGACATTTACTAAAAATATTGCTCGAAGACCTTGGCACTTGGATTAAAGGGGAAAAAAACCACGATACATTAATTCTCTGGTACACTTCCATCAGGACGACATGGCTTGAGCCCAAAAAACGGATTGAGCCCAATAAACGGATTTTGAGCGAAGCGAAAAATCTATTTTTGGGTGAGATAGCCATGTCGTCCTGATGGACCCTCCCGTCTATTCTAGTTCAGCCTTTCAGGCCCCTCCCTGACCTACTGAATCGTGGAGATTGGTAGGAGCTGAGCTCAGGATGAGGACGGACGTGACGTCATTTAGCAATGGCGCCCGTTTGTTTACGTCTCGAGTACCAAAAGTAGCCACGGATGAGAGTAACTTTGGAACGGCTCCTCAGTTACTCAGCCCATTCCCATATTGAAGTGTTAACTCTATATGGGGTGCAGATAGCTATGTGGCGTGTTAATACATGCGGCCCCTGTTGATATACGATATCCTAGAGGGAAACCTTTAGGGTACTCGCACCAGAAGTTAGAATTCTGTGATAACCTTTAGTTTAATTCTCTGGGAATATCCACTGTAGTTAAATATACCCTCGGAAGCTACTGAAGGAACCTTCCATCCGGACGACATGGCTATCTCACCCAAAAATAGATTTTTCGGTTCGCTCAAAATCCGTTATATATGTATATGCGTGTGTGTATAATATATATATATATATATATATATATATATATATATATATATATATACATATATATATATATACAGTGAACCCTCGCTACTTCGCGGTTCGACCATGGCGGATTCACCACTTCGCGGGTTTTTTCCATAACCCCTATATAAATACATATCGCGGATTTTCCGGAAATTTCGAAAATACCGCGATATCTGAAGACCCCAAATACGATATTTCGTTAACTGTAATTCCATTAATACTGTAATTAGTAATATCTGCTCTTACTGATTGTTCATTGCATTACATATGATATATAATTCAGCACAGAAAGAAATAAAACACGAAAAGAGAATGTGATCATACGATAATTCAGTACTGTATACAGTACGTAGTAAAATTAAATCGAACATGAAACGCAAATCAGATGCAGTCATACCATATTAGAATGGTGTAAGGCTGCTGATGGCTACTATTGTACTACAAATGTAATGGATGTGCTTCTTTTCCATGAATCTTTTGTATGTATACGTACGTAGTACTGCATCCAATAATATTCTTTGTTGCAAAAATCACATTTCAAATAAGCGTACGAGAGAGAGAGAGAGAGAGACACACATCCTACAACAAAAGAATAAAATAGCATACGTAAAGGTATTATTATTATTGTTATTATTATTATTATTGTTGTTGTTGTTAATAAAATTATTATTTTTATTATTATTATCATTATTATTATTATTATTACTGTATTATCATCATTATTTATTATTATTATTATTAATACTGTACGTACAGTATAAGCGGGGTATCTTGTACTTTGAGTTGGTAACCTACGCATCATATAAGACGGGTTGTGATTGGTTCAAGCGCTGATAGATGACGAATCAGAACTCAAGTTTTGTTATCTCGCCTGTGATTGGTGTTTTGCCCGCATCTCCAACCAGCAGCATCTAGGTTCTCGTGGCGGCCACTTTCTCTTACGCCGTATCGCTGAGTAGACGTTCTTAAGTTTGTGAACTTTAATCTGTGCTGTGTGCGACTGTTTTAAGTTGAACTTTTTGTTGAACTTTCTGTTAAATCCTACTGTACAATGGCTCCCAAGCGTTCTGCTTCTACTAAGGCTGGTAGTGAGCCTAAACGCCACCGAAGGATGATGACGATTGCTGAGAAGGTGACGCTTCTCGATATGTTGAAAGACGGTAGAAGCTACGCGGCCGCAGCCCGCCATTTTGGAATCAACAAATCCACTGTTAGCTATATCAAGAAGGACATAGCCTTGGATACGAACACCATCCGAACAAAGGCTTTGAGCTTGTATGAGAATTTTGCTGCAAAGGAACCTCAAGACGACGACGGCAACCATGCTGAAGAAGATGATGATGCAGATGAACCTCAACCAGGGACATCCACTGATTCCCAGCCTCAGAAACAACGTTTTTCCGCCAGCAAAGGATGGTTCGCGAAGTTTCAGAAATGCTTCGCCCTGAAAAGCATTTCCCTGCATGGCGAGGCTGCTTCGGCTGACACTGCCGCTGCTGGAACTTACGTGAACCAGACGTTCAAGAATATTATCGCCGAAGGTGGATACAAGCCAGAACAAGTGTTTAATATGGATGAGACCGGCTTGTTTTGGAAGAGAATGCCGTCGCGAACTTTCCTGTTCAAAGAGGAAGCCAAAGCCTCTGGCTTTAAAGCATTCAAGGATCGCGTTACCCTCGTGATGTGTGGCAATGCTGCTGGATTTTTGCTAAAGCCGGGCTTATTTATAAGTCGAAAAATCCTCGCGCTTTGAAAAATAAGAATAAGAATCTCCTTCCCGTGTACTGGATGCATAATCCAAAAGCATGGATTACAAAGATGCTGACCTCCAACTGGTTCCACCAGTGTTTCATCCCGCAAGTCAATGAATATCTGGTAGAGAAGGGCTTGCCATTCAAGATCCTTCTCCTTATGGATAAAGCTGGTGGACACGCAACTGACCTGTCGCGTGAGGGCGTTCAGGTTGAGTTCCTGCCACCCAACACCACGTCATTAATTCAACCGATGGACCAGGGGGTTATCAGGGCGTTCAAGGCCCTCTACACGAAGAATACCTTGGCGGACCTCGTTGCGTGTGTGGATGCTGCCCAAGATGATGAGGATGAAGATTTTAACTTGAAGGCATACTGGCGGCAGTACACCATAGCCACGTGCCTGAAGAATATTCAGAAGGCACTGCAAGAGATGAAACCTGCAACTGTGAATGCGAGCTGGAAGAAGTTGTGGCCCCAGATTGTTTACGACGACGAGGGATTTACACCTGCTGAGATTCAACACTCTGCAATACGCAAATCTGTGCAGTTGGCTGCCATAATTGGAGGTGACGGGTTTGGCGACATGACGACTGAAGACGTCGACGAGTTGTTGGACTGCCATTCCCAGCCGCTAACTGACACAGACCTAGAAGACCTGACGAAATCGGCAAGCGAAGAAGAGAGTGAAACCCAGGAAGAGACCCAAGAAAATGTCGAAGAAACGGGCTTAACACTAGAACGGCTTGCCAAGGTCTGCAACCATATAAAGGAGGTGAAAGAAATGTTGCAAGAGTGGGACGAGGATATGGTTCGGTCTATGCAATTCTCCAACAAGGTCGATAACATCATGACTCCCTACAGGATGCTCTTAGAGCGAAAAAAGAAGCAGCGGCAGCAACTTCCGATCACAATGTTCTTCCAGCCTCGCAAAAAAGAGCCAGTTCCTCCTGCTAGTACGCCTTCGGAAGAAATTGAAGAAGTTGAAGAGGTGTCCCAGGAAAAGACACCTCCGTCTGAAGAGACGTAAAATACTATCATTGGCTGCACAGTAGAAGACATCATCAGCTTCATCATCATCATTTCTACTGTGCAGCAAATTCATCGCCATCATCATTCAAGTTTTTCTTGAACTTCTTTCGTGGTGAGTACAGTAACAATCTTTATTTTTTACTTTAATATTTTAACATTTTAATATTTGTGCCTGTTTTATAGCTTAGTACTGTATGCATTAAGTTAAAGGGAAGGTTTTAAAAGTCTACATGTTGTAACCTATCATATTTTTTTTGTTTAAAATTTACATTTACAGTACGTACGTAAAACAATCTCTCTCTCTCTCTCTCTCTCTCTCTCTCTCTCTCTCTCTCTCTCTCTCTCTCTCTCTCTCTCTCTCTCTCTCTCTCTCGTAAATTGATTTTTTTTGTTTAAAATTTACATTTACAGTACGTACGTAAAACAATCTCTCTCTCTCTCTCTCTCTCTCTCTCTCTCTCTCTCTCTCTCTCTCTCTCTCTCTCTCTCTCTCTCTCTCTCTCTCTCGTAAATTGTTTTCCTGCTTTGCTACGTACAATATGTACTGTATGATTTTATATAGATTCGGTAAATTATATTTGTAATAACATATTTTGTAAATGCCTTTACTGTAAATATCATTATTTATCACTTTCATCATGCACGTTAAATGCCTTCTTTGTTCTGAGCGTGGTTGTTTACTGAGCGTACAGTATTTTATGACGCCGTCGTTTCAGGCGGCGTCATGAAGAAAAACATTTCATTTGGAAGTCCTAAGAAAAATTAAGTAAAACATTGGTAATAACAAAATCAACATACTGTATAATCAATATAATCGATGCAAAAACTAACCTATACATATATGTGTACACTAAATGAGTTTGTTTCTTCATTATGATCAGAGATGAACGTAAACAAAACATTGGTTGCCATTTTTTATCGTGCTTTTTAGCGTGTTTAGGAAACGCATGATATAAAATCGCCTTTAATATTTGTGCCTGTTTTAGTTTAGGGTACTGTAGTACATGCATTAAGTGTTCTGTACATTAAAGGGTAGTTTGTTAACAGTACTACGTACAAGGGAAGGTTTTAAAAGTCCGAATATACATGTTAAATAAATAGGTAAATATGGTGTCACTACTTTGCGGATTTTCACCTATCGCGGCCGGGTCTGGAACCTATCTACCGCGATTAACGAGGGTTCACTGTATGTATATATATATATATATATATATATATATATATATATATATATATATATATGTATATATATATATATATATATATATATATATATATATATACTGTATATATAACTAAATGGTGATTAGATAGGCTGCAAAGCACAAAAAGGCGTAGGCCTACCCACTATTCTATTACCATCCATTTGCAGTTGATTGCCATAACTTCCATTTATTTAATCTATTTTTGCTCTCCGAAACACCTCCCAATAAATTGTTGATTAGTAATGGCTAGAAACGAACATCTGAACGCGTACCCCTTCAGGAACTGATGAAAAATGGCGTAATCTTGGGTGAAGATGCTCGAGCCGCCGCGATTTTTTAAAACATGAAACATAGTCTGGCGGCAACTGCAGCGGCTTGAGGCTTCCCGCGCCTCCTATCTGGCCACCTACATAAGATACCTAAGGTTTCAATTTTCAGCTGGAACCTCTTGCCGCCAACCTTGCCGCTAGCCGCGCTTGGTCTAGCCGGACTCTGATGGGGATATTCTATACATATTTCTATGAAGAAGAAACAAAGATGAGTAAACCTTTATATTGTTGCAATTAATTTACTTGCACTTATATGAAAAATAGTGAGTAATTTCTAAATTGGTAAAGCTTACGTGATCAGTAGAAAATATATTTGTGGAAATGGGGATTTTTGTTTGGTTTTGGGATTTTTTATCATGACTTTTGGGGATTTTTAGACTAACACATCTGGCAACACTGCCCGCTAACAACAATAAACTACCCATTCGAGTTTCAAACAAGTTGTTACAACAGCAATTAGAACTAATATATTTACACAATCATTTTCAACTTACAGACTTATTAATGGGTTGAATTATATCCTCTTGTTGTAAATCACCACAATTTATTAAAACAAAGTCCATTTTCTCATAGGTATCTCCATCAAATATGGAATGCATCATTGCAGGTGATTGCCCACACCAGAAAATAACACTATGATCTTCCTTAATATTAGTTACCAAAAGTTCGACCACTTCGCTATGGCGTTTTTCTTTTGCGTTTTTTCCACATGTAGATATTCTGTATATTTTTTTTAACTTGGTGTCGTGGACGTATCTTGTGTTAATACAGTTGACCGTTGCACCGGAGTGAAGCAAAAATTTAACATTGCAGTCATGGACTCTCATCATTGTTATAATCTTGAGTCACCGTTTTGTTTCAGTGCAAACAACCATTTTTTTTTTTTTTTCTGATTGCTTCCGTCTTCGTTCGCTACTATATATACCTTTGCCACAATACATTTTAAAGAAAATTGTCCCTTTTCTGGCAGCCTTTGCATACTTGGCCATATCCATATGCAGAACGGTTATCCTTGTCAAAAGCATGACTTCGTCCAAAAATGCGCAGCCTTACATCACTTTTTCAGTTCGTGGCTTTGTTGTATTCTTCGTCTCTCCCTTTTTGAATTTGCTCTTCTACTGATCTTTGTCCAATTACTTGATAGAAATTTCAATTCAATTGACTGTTCGTATGTTCTGCAAATATCGCAGCAACTCTTGGAGGTTGCCTCTTGCAGAGAACCAATATTTACTTGATTTAAGGACTGCTTTCCTGTTACTATCTCGGAGGAGAAACAATAGTGACACTCCAAAATAAAACCATTGTTCCCTAGGCTTGGGTAGTGCCATAGCCCCTGTACCATGGTCTTCCATTGTCTTGGGTTAGATATATATATATATATCCGCCGGTTGAGATACTACCGCTAAAGAGTTATAGGGTCCTTAGACTGGCCAGACAGTACTAAATTGAATCCTCTCTGGTTACGATTCTTTCCCTTTGCCTACACATACACCGAATAGTCTGGCCTATTCTTTACAAATTCTCCTCTGTCCTCATACAACTGACAACACTGTGATTATCAAACAATTCCTCTTCACCCAAGGGGTTAACTACTGCACTGTAATTATCAAACAATTCCTCTTCACCCAAGGGGTTAACTACTGCACTGTAATAGTTCAGTGGCTACTCTCCTCTTGGTAAGGGTAGTAGACACTCTTTAGCTATGGTAAGCAGCTCTTCTAGGAGGACATTCCAATATCAAACCATTGTTCTCTAGTCTTGGGTAGTGTCATAGCCTCTGTACCATGGTCTTCCACTGTCTTGGGTTAGAGTTCTCTTGCTTGAGGGTACACTCGGGCACACTATTCTATCTAATTTCTCTTCCTCTTGTTTTGTTAAAGTATTTATAGTTTATTTAGGAAATATTTATTCTAATGTTACTGCTCTTGAAATATTTAATTTTCCCTTGTTTCCTTTCTTCACCGGGCTATTTTCCCTGCTGGGGCCCTTGATGTTCATTCGGGAGCATTTAACATTTCACAATGCGTATTGTTCGCCTACTGTTTGATCATCACTGTCAAAACACTCGCTGAATAAGAAAGTCTTCAGTTTTCTCTTGAAAGCCCCAATATCCTCAATTATTCGGATATCTCGTGGTAGTCTACTTGTTTACTTGTTTTGGGTTTAAATCCAACCCTCCACTGAAGTCGAATGAACTACTTCTCGGGCGGGTCCATATCAATCATCTAACGAAACATTTTCATTATAACTTATACAATTCTTTGATTGTAGCATCTTCCAAATCATATGATCTTGTGAAAAGTAATGTCTTTAGTTTCTTCTTAAATTCAATTGCTCCCTTTAGGTCCTTCATTTCAGTTGGCAGTTTATTATAATGTCTAGGCGCACAGTAGCTAAAAGCCCTTTCACCAAATTTACTATTTGTTCTTGGTTCAGAGAGCCTATGTTTGTCACTCATGTGTCTTATGTTAACATTTGTTTCTAGTTCTAGTTTGTTCAGGCATTCTTTTAGATATTTTGGTTCAGTATCTTAAACGTTAGTAAGAGTAGCTTGTATTCAATTCTCGCCTTTACCGGCAGCCAGTATAATTTAATTAGTGCAGGGGCAACTCTTTCCCTATTGTGTAGTCCTTTAATTAATCTAGTGGCTCTGTTTTGTACTCTCTGAATTTTCTTCAGCTGTTAATTTGGTAAGCCATAAAACTGTGAGTTGCAGTAATCAATTCTTGAAAATATGTGGTGATTAATGAGTATGGCCATAGATTTTTCATCTAAGTATTTACTAATAAATGCTATGTTTCTAATATGATAGTTACAATTTCTTACCATATTATTTATATGTTCATTCATTGTCAGTCTATCATCCATGATTACTCCAAGATTTCTGACAGATTTCTTTAGGTCAATGATCGATTGACCTATTTCAATTCTTTGGAAGCATTCGATTCTTTTTATATCTTTTTCATTTCCAAAAATAATACATTCACTTTTATCTTCATTGAGCTTGAGCTTTTTTGTTAACATCAAAGCCTTAATGTCATTCATTATTTCATGTATCTTTCTTTTAGCTTCATCAACTGACTCTATTGGGAAATAGAATTGTGTATCATCAGCGTATATTTTAAACTTAACTCTGTGAGTTTCAAGTATATTTTCCAGTTCAATCGTGTAAATTTCAAACAGGAGAGGACCTAGTACACTGCCTTGAAGCACCCCTTTGGTTAGTTTTCTTTTCTCAAATTCAACATTTGATATTACTACTTTAACTTTGCGGTTTTCAAGATAACTCACAAACCAGTCATATGCTCGTTCTACGATGCCCACAGCTTTAAGGTCTTCCATCAGATATGTATGTTCTACAGTATCAAATGCTGCACTTGGATCAAGCATCACAAGAATGCAACACTTGCCATTTGTTATAATTTCTGTTATGCCATTTTTAATCGCTAACACTGTTGTTCCTTGGAGTAATTTTCTCTGTATGCAGATTGATCATCAGGTATGGCATTAGATTTTTTCAGATGTTTCCAGGTTTGTTCGTGTACAGCAGTTTCAATAATTTTCGAAAAATATGACAGATTTGATATTGGCCAATATGAACCTAAATTGTCTGCATCACCTTTTCCTTTATACACAGGCTTGATACATGCAACTTTTTCACAATCAGGGAAAACTGCCTGTGTTAGACTTATATTTACCATGTTTCGGTAGGTCTCTTGTAGTCTGGTGAAATTTTCTGCATCTATTACATCGTTAATTGGAAATGGGTCATTTCCGCAGTAGGTTTTTTTTTACTTTCTTTATTATTCGCATATAATCACTCTGACTTAACTCTTTGAATACCCTTAGCTTACTTACACCTGTTGCTGATGTATTCATTCGTTCTGTTGTGCCGATGTTGTGAAAAATGGAGCAGATTTGATTTATTTTTTCTTCAAAATAATCAATAAAATCATCTGCTAGGCATTTAGGATCATTAGTTATGTCAGGCAATACTATTTCTGTCTTTAGACCTAATAGTTTCTTTAGGTTCCTCTGTATTTTCCGTGGGTCATTTTCATTGCACACTTTTTTATAATGGGCCTTTTTTTTAACCAAGATAAGGTAATTGTAGCGATTTCTAGCTGCTTTGTAATGTTGCCAGTTTTCATTATTTTTATTTTTCCATTTATACTCCATTCTTCTTTTTCTTTTTTTTCTCTTCATGTAATTCATTATCAAACCAGTTCGATTTTTCTTTAATTGTGATTATTTTTGTTATTTCCGGGCACCTATTATTATAATTAGTTGCAAGTATAGTTTTACTTCTATCATAATGCAGTTTATACAGGATTCTCTCTTTACGAGGGTGTGCTTCTCTTCACAGTTACAGACTGGTGTTATCCCTTTTATATCCTCTAGGCTTTGTTCAATGAACTCTTTTTGATCAAAGTTATTCTTAATTCTGTATGTGATTTCCTTCTGTATTGCATTATTTTTTCTAACATCTATTTCACAAGACATTAACTCATGCATTGGGGATATAGAGCAGTCAGGTTCAATTCCATATTTAGTATGATGTTGTTTTTATTTACTATAACTAGATCTAGTATATGATTAGACTGAGCTGTTGGTTCAAACACTGTTTTCAAGGTAGTGGTTGTCAATCAATTCTCTAAATTCATTGACATATGGGTCTACTCAGTTATCAATATGTAGGTTGAAATCACCACATATAACTATATTTCAATTGTCGTTCAATGTATGTAGTAAGTTATTAAATTCATATAGAAACATTATTTTGCTTTTGCTCGGTGGTCTATAGAGTACAACTATTTGTAGATTTACATTTCGAGATAAAATTTTAATATTCATATATTCAAATGAATTAACTATGAGACGATTTCTTACTGTAACTTTATATGATTTCTTAATTAAGATTCCAATGCCACCACCTCTTGTATAGTCTCGGGGCTCTAGAGCCTACAGTAGACGTGTATCTAGATTTTAATAGTTTGAAACCATCTGTAACTATTCTCGTGTCAGGACGATTTTTTGGCTGTTCAATATACATCAATTATCTTAGATATTTTGGACGACCGTTTCTGATAACTTGATGGGTTATTGTGCATATTTCAAATTCAATTCTCGCTTTAATCGGCAGACAACGTAGATCAATTAGTATAGGGGTGATCCTTCCTCTAGGTGGGATACCTTTTATCAGTCTTAATTCTTTGTTTATTATGTTTTGTAATTTCTTTAGTTGTGTTTTTAGTAGATTGGGTTACAGTAGTCAATTTTGGTGATCAAAGTTTAGGCTATTGCTAGTTTCTTTGCAGAACATTCATCCAGGTACTTCTTTAAAAAGGCAATATTTCTTAGACGATGACCAACTGTTTTTACTACATTATTTATATGAACATTGAGAGACTAGTTTCAGTCAAGAAATACACTTCGGTATATAACGAACTTAACTAGATATCGGGACTGGGTCATTATTTATGTTTATTTGAATATCACCCAAGCATCTCAGTGTTTCTATTTCCCACCACCATAAATTTAGTTTTGGTCTCATTTAATTTTAGTTGTATAATTGTCATCCATTCTCTAACACTATCTAGGATCCGGTTTAGAGTTTAAGTAGTGTAATCTATATCATTATGGAAAAATAAAATTGTCATCCGCTACACACCATGGCTTTGCAGTATTTTTGATAGTCCAATAGTATAGATGCAGATGCAATACGCAAATCGGAGGTGACAGGCATACTTCATCTATTTATTCGCGAATCCAATAGAATGTTTTTTTTTTTTTTTTTTTTTTTTTTTTTTTGTAGATTACTCTTCAATCCGTTGATGGAAGTTTCCGCTAAAAAAGTCGATCCAAAATGAGAGACAAATTTCCTATAAATTGCCCATTTTCTTCTTATGTTAAGGTCTTGTTTAATTACTTACGTATTATTTGCGAACTCACTTGATCGCTAACAGAGACGTTTCATATAAAATAGTTATTTTGCTTGTGAAAATTCACTTATTTCTAAATTGAATATTTATTTTGGAAATATAATTATAAATTCATACAAAAATAAAAATAAATATGTAAATATGATACATTGTAATATTTAAATAAACAAATGTTATATGAAGTAGATACGGCAAATAAAATATGGCAAAACTAAACGCCTCCAAATTTTTGTTGTTTCTTGCCGACGTAAAGGCAAATCCTCGACGCCAACACAACTCGTTACTCACCTGAACGGCTGAACCTGAAGCTATTTATGTTAGAATGAGTTGAACATGACAGGCAAAGTAAACAGAACCCGAGTCGAACGTAGTTACAGCAACTTACAAAGTATAAATGCGGAGTTTGATCTTTTACAAGAAAAATAGCTGGTTTGGTGCTGAATTCAAGTAAGTTTTGTTTGTAGCTTTCAGATTTTAACATATTTTACGTGTATCAATGTACTCTCTCCCAACCAGGAACGTTTACATTAATGTTTAGGATGATAAGTACTAACATTTAAATCTAAAGTATGTTTCTAGAACCTTGGTATGCTGTATAGGCTCATCCAATTCAGAGCCCTTAACTTATCAGTAGGTTAGGCTAATTGGTAAAATTTCAGGTAAAGTTGTACTGTATTTCAGATTCTCATTTCGAACGAAAACATATGTTTTCCTGAAGGAAATGACGTGATTTAACGTGATTTAATGGAATTTGACCTTCATTCCAACCACAAACAAACAGAACAACCAGTTCGACTAACTTCAAGTAGCCGAATTGGTTGTTTTTGTTACGGATGTAATTAAGGTGAAAACTGGTTAAATTACATTTTTTTCTACAGGAAAACACATATTTTCTGTCAAAATGTTTAAATATAATGGTTTTTGTTCAAATTCCGTCCTCACTTCACTCATCAAGAATGTATGTACTGCGCACGTTAACATAAGCAATGTTATCCTAACGTTAGCAATGCTACGCTGACATTGCTAATGTTAGCAATGCTATGCTAATATTAGCATTTTTCCATATACCCTTTACACAATATATAAAAGGGTACAGAACCTAACAAACCCACCTAACCTAGCAAGCCCCCCGGACCCCCTTCCCAGGTCACAACCCATAACCCCCTTCCCAGGTCACAACCCCTAACCGGGGGCAAGCTGACCCCCTTCCCAGATCACAAACTTGTACTGGCAAGCGGTAATGTTAAGTTGAGCACGCTAAAAACATTTAAATTAAAGAAATTAATGACTTACTTTTATGACCTGGACAACAAAACTTGTGGGTCTCCGGGGTATTGAGACTGTGAGATCTTAACTTCTATGAACGGCACTTGGGACACTGTAAACGTTGGGGTATTACATTATGTGATTTAAGGAAATTATCAACACTGGATGACATATAAAAAAATTCCCCCTGAAATTTAGCAAATGCTTTTAAATATGGAATACTGCAGCCTTTACAAGTACGAAAAAAAACCTCACTTGAAATAACAGACCTGAATTGGACAAAGGTTTCCACGGAAAAGGATTTGTTAGAAGGGGTATGAAGAGACCACTTGAAGAGATAAGGGAAGGGGGTTGCGAAATATTAACCCCCCACCCCCTGTACAAACTTTCTATACGTATGGGTTCGTGATTAGTTAACGGAAAAACAACGGAGTCTAGAGAGTAAACTTGAATGAAGTAGAATGGGAAACTTGTCCAGAGCAAGTATTTATGTAAAATTGGGGTGTGACAAGGTAATAACAAAATGAATAAAATGAATATAGAAACATAAAATGGAGTGTATGATAAATAATATTTAATAGGAATATAAAATTAGGTGATTTTATAAGGTATCGGATGATAAAATGAATAATTCTTGGGTCAAACGTAATATGCATATGAAGGTATCACATAAAAGAAATGGTAATCAAGTCAAATACTTGAATGAAGTCGAATAGTTGAATTTGTCGGGTAGAGTAGAAGAAATCCTATTGGTGGAGGCAGAGTTTATGCGCAGAAGGAGGAGTTTATCCACAGAAGGTCGAAACCTGCTATGTACAAACAAACGAACGAGAGCCACTACAACCGACTCGTAGAATGTCAAAAAATAAATGAAAAACACTGCTAATGTTAGCATGTTATGCTAATGTTAGCTTGCGCAGCTCAATATTACTGTATTTTTTCATTGGTTTATTATACATCCAAGAAGGTAATGTATAGAGAAGAAAAGGCTTGTTTTACTATTACTTACCGTTTCCCCAGTATGTTTTCCCCACCCAAAACCCCGAGTTCCCACTGGGGTCCCCCATTATCATTGGATATAGATATATATATATATTTCTGAAACTACACATTTGCGACGGGAAAGAGTGTCATTTTCAGAGAGCGGAATTTTTTCTATAGAAAAAAGTAGTTTTTTCCCTAGGTTACATTGCCCTGTAATACAGTACAATAATACCAAATTTCATAAGTAACCAATAATCCTTTTGGAAAAAATAATAGGTGTTCTCAGTGTATTTTTGTTTGTATCAAACAATTTTGATGACAATAAATGTTAGAAAACGGTATTGTCCTATTAAATTTCTTGATCCTGACCTAGATATTAATCTCTACCACTGTCATTCAGTTAGTTTGTTATGCATGTTGTATAAGATTTTTCATAATTCTGACCATCCTTTGTATTCAGATCTTCCTGGACAGTACCGCTAGAGAGTTATGTGGTCCTTTGACTGGCCAGACAGTACTACATTGGATCCTTCTCTCTGGTTACGGTTCACTTTCCCTTTGCCTACATATACACCAAATAGTCTGGTCTATTCTTTACAGATTCTCCTCTGTCCTCATACCCCCTGACAACACTGAGATTACCAAACAATTCTTCTTCACCCAAGGGGTAAACTACTGCACTGTAATCGTTCGGTGGCTACTTTTCTCTTGGTAAGGGTAAGAGACTCTTTCGCTATGGTAAACAGCTCTTCTGGGAGAAGGACACTCCAAAATCAAACCATTGTCTTCCACTGGCTTGGGTTAGTTCTTTTGCTTGAGGGTACATTTGGGCACACTATTCTATCTACTTCTCTTCCTCTTGTTTTGTTAAAGTTTTTATAGTTTATATAGGAAATATATATTTCTGGGCTCTGACCTGTGCCGCCCAGTGAAATGCTCCTTTTACATCATTTCTAAGGTAATAACTGCTATGAATTTTACCAGAGAAAAAAATTGTATAGGAATGCTAGGTTGAACCCAGCTCGCTCACCTATTAAGGTGTCGATATAAATAACTGGGGCGTGATTAAATCACAACCAGAGGCCTTGCACCATTTAGATATCTCCTGTCAATATCCCCGAACAGCGAGGTGCTGTTCAACGTCCTAGCTCTGAAAGGCTACTACGAACGATCCCACCCACGCTAGTGACGACACTCCTTTTGCATAGCACCTGCTTGCATACGTTATCTTTTTTCTGGTGCGTGTTTTCCTTGGATTACCCAGGATTTATCTCAGGATGTCGGACCCTACCATCACTCCACCTAAGTTAAGTACCAGATCTGTGAGTTTTGAGATTTTGGAGGTGGCCTTGCCCTTATTTATTATTTTATCACAGTTTTATTTTATCCACGACCCCGCATCGGGTCCTCGTAGCGATCGGCCACCTCCTCTCTCTCTCTCTCTCTCTCTCTCTCTCTCTCTCTCTCTCTCTCTCTCTCTCTCTCTCGTCGTTTTAACGTTTTACAATGAGTCTTCTATACTGATTGTTCCTCGTTTTGAACTTTTCTGGGTATCCACGGTTCACACCCCGTGTTATTTTATATTATGGTAGTCTGTTATTACGATAACAGTTGTTTACGATATTACGGTATCGTAATTTCATGTTAGGTTGGCATGCCTGGTAGCTTTCGAGCGTTACTAGTTTTACTTCGTTTTACGTTCCGCACGTCACAGGCGTTCATAACAATCTTATTAGCATACTTTTTATTCTAGTATTATTAGTTCGAAGGGACTTTCACGAGACAGTTTTTGTCTTACGTTTTTTTGTCGGCTCTTCACCGACTTTATGTTATGTTGGTAGCCCTGCCTAGCTCGACGCGCTGTTAGGCTTGGTCTCCCCCTGTCTCTCGGTTCGCCCCTCCGTACTATCTTACGATTGATATTATTATTATTATTGTTATTATTATCCAGCATGTCTTCCTCTTTTATTTACCTATTAGTTATATTATTATATTGATATCATAGTCTTTCCGTGTGATCATTCCAGTCTTGGGTCTCTGTTCAGGTTGGTACTCCTGTCCTCTGCCCCACTAGTAACCTCCCTCTCCCCATCCGCCCGGCACCCCCACCCCAGGGTTGCCTTCCCTCTCTCTCTCTCTTGTCGAGTCGTAGAGTCAGCTGTTTTGCGTTACGTTCTCTCCCCCGGGGCTTTCGCTTAACTCCGTTCTGGGCGGTTCCCGATAGTATGTGAGGCTTATTATTATATATACATTATCATACATTATTTTGCCTTTTTCCCCTACCCTACCGTAGCCATTTCTTTCCGCCGACTCGATTGGCCATCAGTCAGCGGGAGGCATTCTGCTTGGTCTGTGGTATCATGTTGTGTTTATATTACATATTTTTAATGGTGTTCCACACTTCACGGACTCCATGTGTTATTATTTCATTACGGGATCCCCGGACGTAGCTTTCACTTTATTCCCTGGTCGAGTTAATTAATCCTGTGTGCCGTCGACGGGTTTGACCCTCGACTCCCCCCCCCCCCCGTCCGCCTTCTCCGGTGAACTTTCATGGGCCCTGGGCTCTCTCAGTTGTCTCTCCGGAGCCAACGTTACCTGTAACCACTTGGATTAATCTCCTCTATATATATTCACATGTTTATATATATATATATATACTGTATTCCCTGTTCTCGACTTTCCCCCCCTTTTTTAAATATGATCACACTTAAGGATTGACTTATTCTTACATATATTACAGTCATAGTATATCCTTTTCACCACGATAGTGATATAATTTAAGCCCCCGGAGCCTCCGGGCCCCTCTTGCTTATCTATAAGATACTCTTGTATCTTTTATTTTACAGACAGTACGCTGTGCGATGACGGCATGTTCGGCGGTCCTCCACCAACCCTGCGGCCACGATGTGTGCCGTTCACATGCCCACTGTGCTGTTCTGGTAGATGATTTGATTGTTTGGCATCCGGACAATTGTGTAGTTTGCTACAAAATGACCTCCACTTAAACATCTGACACGGTGAGTGGAATTACTTTTAGCTATACAGTACATATTACAGACTTGGTAAGTGGAGTTACAATTAATTACAATTAATAAATTTTAAGGACACTGTTCTTTGGACTCCTCGCATGCCCTTCGATAGCTTCGTGTCTCCGAAGCCCCTGATCTTTTTCCTTTTTCTTTGGCATGATATTCCTTACCCTCGCTAATAGTCTGTTCTCTTTCAGAGCTCTCAACTTGAAAAGAATACAGCTCAGGCGACCCTCAAAATCTGGATTGGCGGGTTCGCCCGTAATGTGAAGGCCAAACAGCCTTATATCCTCTCTGAGGAATGGTGCTCTCGCCTTTACCCGCATGCAAAGACTTCGGCCGGGGTCCCCAAAGATTTGGCGGATCCTATCATTGAGAACATTGAATCCCTACTATTGGCCCCGGATCAAGAGGAGACAGGCGGGACCTTAACAGAGGACGTCGCTATCCTCGATTTAGACGTAGAGCCCATGGCTCTGGATGACCCCGACACAGGTAGGGACATAGGTGAGTCAGGTGGGTCTCGAGCTAAGATTCCTCTCCTTAGCCCGACTTTTTCTTCTACTTCTGATCAATCTTCATTTCAAGGATTCCCGGGGACTCCCAGGGCTGATCACAAGCCCCGGCCTGTTGCCCCCAAGGTTAAGGCTCACCGCAGGTCTTTACACAAAACCCACAAGTCTTCGAAGTCATCATCAGTGAAGTCGCAATCTTCTTCCACTAGAGTCTCTAAAGACTCAGTTGCTGTGTCCTCGACCTCTCAGGGAGTAGTCTCCATTCCGGCACCTGTCTCCCCCCCCCCCCCCCCGCCCCCCCCCGGTAATCATTTGACCCGAAGGAATTTTCGGAAAAGATGTTCACTCGTTTTGAAACAATGTTATGAGAGAGAATGACTAATGTGGAGACCATGGTTCAGGGACTCATGCGTTCGGGGCTGCCAACACAGCAGCAATATCCCATCCCCGACGCCTCTAAGCTCCTACCTTTCATCAAAAACAAACCTTGGCGGTTAGCATTACATGCCCCCCTCTCAGATGGCATGTTATCCATAGAAGGTTTCGGAACTCGGCCTCTCGAGGACTACGAGTTCTACCCGCCGGGTCTTGAATTTCCCTTCCCCGGCTATGCCCGCCTAACAGAGGAGGCTCTAATCCGCCTGGATAAGGTCCCGAAAGAGACCGTGATCTTCCCTAAAGAACAGGCACAGTCTGTTTTGGTCCGCATCTTCAATGAATGGGACTGTATGAATACAATGATCAGCCTACAAGAGCTCGTATACTATGTTTGTGGTCAACGAGCAGACCCCGACTCCATGCGCGACCAAGATCATGGAGATTGCCTATCAGGCTACCAAGGAGGAGAAGCCCTTACCTGAACTCAGAGAGACGGACTTGACTTCCCTTCTCTTCCCGGGGGATAATGTATGTTGGCGGAACGCCCCATCTACCTTCTCGGTGGGCAAACTGAGCCCGGACTGTGCTTCGACGCAGTTCAGTGAACGCCTTCCTAAACTTGCGGAGTCTCTGATTAAATTCGAGTTTGACACCAGGTGTAGGCTCGGTAGGTCGATTAATTCGGTTACTCTTTCCGAATTGACCGTTGCCACTTATGACGAGGAACCTCTCTTTAAAGTCCTCACCAAATCTCTTTTGCAGACCTTACTGACTGACGCCTATAATTTTCATAATGCCAGGTTCCGTTGCCGACGACATGTACTGTCTGAGGCTACGATTAGGCACGAACCTAATAGGCTCATCAAAGCCCCAGTCTGGGGTCCGGATCTCTTCCCGGAGGACCTAGTGGATTCGGTTCTCAGCGAGGCAGCTAGAGCCAACCAAAGCCTCAAGGTTAGGTGGGGCCTAGTCCCTAAGAGGAAGTATGAGTCAGCTAGTACCCCAATCCGAGGTAGGAAAAGGTTGAGGCCCTTCCACTCCTCGCGATTTAGACCTTCTCTCCAAGTGGTACAACCGGTCCCAGTTCAGTTTGTTCCTCAAGGTTCCCAGCCTTCTACCTCAAAGGGCCATCAACAACAACATTAGGTGTTGGTCCCTCAAGCCCAAGTCGCCTCAACTTCATTCACAACCTCCCCCGCCTTTAACCCCACGTATGAATCTCAGGGTTCTTTCCATGGCTACCAGCGCCACAGGGGTTCCAGAGGTGCCTTTCATGCCCGAGGTGGCGGAAGGGGTTCCCACCGAGGCAAGTCTTTTCGCGGAGGCAGGAGCGGCAAATCATCCTCCAACCATTGACTCGCAGGTAGGAGGGAGACTGTACAAATTTCGGGACCAATGGAAGTTCAGCAATTGGGCTTCCAGCATAATCTCAAAAGGTCTGGGGTGGAGCTGGATTCAGGGACCCCCTCCACCGAAGTTTCTACCAGCTTCCAACGGCAGAGCTACATTCATTCACGAAGGATCTGTTGCAAAAGAACGCAATCCAAAGCATACATCGCTTAAGATTTCAAGGTCGCTTATTCAGCGTGCCAAAGAAAGGCTCAGACAAACGAAGAGTAATCCTGGACCTGTCTCGTCTCAACTCCTTCATTCGTTGTGACAAATTCCACATGCTTACCGTCTCGCAGGTGCGGACCTTACTTCCCCGTGGGGCCGTCACCACCTCCATAGATCTTACAGATGCCTACTATCACGTTCCAATAGCAAGGCATCTTCGTCCGTTTCTGGGCTTCAAGCTAGGCAAACAAGCCTATGCATTCAAGGTGATGCCATTCGGCCTCAACATACCGCCCAGAATCTTCACCAAATTAGCAGAGACGGTAATTCAGGAACTTCGAATTCAGGGAATACAAATAGTGGCTTATCTCGATGATTGGCTGATCTGGTCGGGCAACGTCCGGAACTGCCACATAGCAACGAACAAGGTCCTCTCCTTCCTTCGACAATTAGGATTTCAGGTCAACCTCGAGAAATCCCGCCTGGTCCCGGAGACCAAGTTTCAATGGCTGGGGCTACAATGGGACCTAAGTTCCCATACGTTGTGCCTCCCAAAAACCAAAAGGAAGGAAATAGCGAAGAATACGAAACAGTTTCTCAGGGACAAGTTGACGTCCAGGAGGAACCAGGACGGATCCTGGGTTCCTTACAGTTCGCCTCGGTGACAGACATCGTCCTAAGGTCCAAACTAAAGGACATAAACAGAGTGTGGCGCTCCAGAGCAACCAAAAAACGTCGAGACAGGCGAGCTCGTCTTCCCCCAATCCTGAGAAAAAGTCTGCAGCCTTGGACAAAGATAAAAAATCTTTCCAAGTCGGTTCCCTTGCAACATCCGTCCCCGGGACTCGTCGTTCATACAGACGCCTCCTTAACAGGGTGGGGAGGTTACTCCCAACACAAGAAAGTCCAAGGGTTATGGTCACCGATCTTTCAAAAAATGCACATCAACGTCCTAGAGGCCATGGCAGTCTTCCTCACTTTAAAACGTCTCAGCCCGGCCAGGAACCTCCATATCAGACTGGTCCTCGACAGTGCAGTCATAGTCCACTGCATCAACAAAGGAGGCTCCAGATCAGCCCACATAAACCACGTCATGTTGACAATTTTCTCCATGGCGGCAATGCACAAGTGGCATCTATCAGCAGTCCATCTAGCGGGAGTCCGGAATGTGGTGGCAGACGCACTTTCCCGGACGACTCCACTGGAGTCGGAATGGTCACTAGACAATCAATCCTTCCAGTGGATTTTATCTCAAGTCCAGGGTCTCCAGGTGGACCTGTTTGCGACGGAGTCCAATCGCAAACTAGATTGTTACATAGCCCCCAACCTGGACCCTCAGGCTTATGCCATGGACGCTATGTCACTAGATTGGAACACTTGGAAGACGATTCATCTGTTTCCTCCGATAAATCTCCTGCTGAAAGTTTTGCACAAACTCAGATCTTTCAAGGGTCGAGTGGCTCTGGTAGCCCCCAACTGGCCCAAGAGCAACTGGTTCCCCTTGTTACTAGAGCTAGGCCTCCGCCCCCAGCGGATTCCCAATCCTATACTAACACAAGTAGTACAAACTCGAAATGTGTTAGCTTCCTCAAGGATTCTGAATGCCCTAACTTTATGGACTTCATGGAGTTCGCAGCTCAACAAGGTGCAAACATCGATCCTCTGAATACCCTATTCCTGGAATCTGACAAAAGAGAATCCACCCTCCATCAATATGACTCAGCTGTCAAGAAACTAGCAAAGTTTCTGAAAGATTCCCAAGTTGAGAAAATGACAATGAACCTAACCTGGTTTTTGAACGATGTTCTAAAGCTAGCCTCTGACACCTCGAATGAATCCTGTAACTGTATGGCATTATTAAGAAAGACACTTTTTCTTTTGAGCCTCGCCTCGGGCTCCTGAATCTCAGAATTGCCAGCCTTATCTAGAGACCCAGGTCATATAGAGTTTCTCTCGTCGGGTGAGGTCCTTCTCTCCCCTAACAAAGTTTTCCTGGCTAAAAATGAGGACCCCCAAAACAGGTGGTCTCCCTGGAAGATTGTTCCACTTCCTTGGGATCCATCCCTGTGTCCAGTTACCACCCTGAAATCCTACTTAAGTAGAACTTCCACCACAACCACAGGGCCTTTATTTATTAGAGAACATGGAGGAACCATTACCCTTAAGGGAATCAGACAACAAATTCTTTATTTTAAATATTAAACTTAGCCGGTGAATATATAATCACAACTCTGACCATCCTTTACATTCAGATCTCCCTGGACAATTCAATCCTGTTCGTAATACTAGGCAGGCAGTTAATTCTAATAGCCAGGCCTTCTCCATCACGAGGCTCAATACTACGCAGTACTCTAGAAGTTTTATGCCAGCTGTGACCAAGTTGTGGAATGATCTTCCTAATCGGGTGGTTGAATCAGTAGAACTTCAAAAGTTCAAAGTTGGAGCAAATGCTTTTTTGTTGACCAGGCGGACATAGTCTTTTTATAGTTTATTTATGACATATTTGTTTTTGATGTTGTTGATAGTTTATTATATGACATGTCTGTTTTGACGTTGTTTCTTATTTTAGAATGATTTATTGTTAATTTGTTCTCTTCATTTATTTATTTCCTTATTTCCTTTCCTCACTGGGCTATTTTTCCCTGTTGGAGCCCCTGGGCTTATAGCATCTTGCTTTTCCAACTAGGGTTGTAGCTTGGATAGTAATAATAATAATAATAATGACGTCTCCGACGGCTCGACAGATTCCAAAAACTCGCGAGCGATCGCCATGAAGGTTGCGGGTGTGCCCACCAGCGCCGACTATCGGCCAGATACCGCATATACTTGTAAACAGCTCCAGTTCTTCTCTGTCGGTTTCATCGACAAGTCGATTCCACTCGCTTTATGACCTCGAGTTTTCTACCGAATTGGTGAAGTACTTGGTTTTGGTTTTATTGCTTTCGCCGTGTTGGATTATTCAATACTATCTTCAAAAGAAATGCTTTTGAAAGGAGAGTAAAAGGGTTTTGCCCTTGCTTTTTTATCTCTGGTTTTCCATAGAGTAAAGATGGCCGACCCTTCCCTCAGTGTACGGAAGTGTGTTTTAGGCTTTTAGTAATTATTTTATCTCGTTATAAATTATTGTTGATAATTATAGATTTTCCTCTATATATTTTATATCTCACCCGCCTTTATTAGGCCTCTTCGATTAGCTTTCCATTTATACTAAACATCAAGATAAATTTTATGTTTTGTTTATATGCGGCCTTTACCTATTCCTCCCCTAGTCCGAGATGTAGGCGGTCCTAACTTGGAAACCGAAGTTAAACAACGTTGAGCCCATTCAACTTTTATTTTCGTTAAGTTTAAATCATTTGCTCTGTAAGAGTTATGAAATTAATATTTTTTAGAAAATATTTTAAGAAAGATATTCTTTGAATAGTCTTCGTGCTGTTTTTTCAAAGATGAACTAACGTTTGGTTTATTTATGCTACGCAGTTTGCGCTCTATCGTTACGATAGAGAAAGAGAGAATCACGGTTTCACTTTGCAGAAAGAGTAAATCGATTTTGACGTTTTGTTCATTCTTCTTTCAAACTGAAGTGTTTTAAATACTAATTTAAAGGAACTTGTTAATTTTCAATTTCTTAGTCCTTTCAGTTTTTTCCTTTGGTCAAATAACCTGTTTATTGATGAAGGGTGAGTGGGCAATTCTCTTGTGTGTGACAAGAGAGAGAGAGAGAGAGAGAGACGGAGAGAGAGAGAGAAAGAGAGAACGATCCGATCTTTATTCTCGTCCCAAGTAAGGAGTTTGGGAGCGAGTAACGTTGTTCTCGATTCAGTTTTTTACTCTCGTCCCAAGTCTCTGTACGGGGAGAAAGGATAAAACGTTTTTAGTTTTTATTCTCGTCCCAAGGCACTGTACGGTGAGAGATTGAAAATGTAGTCTTTAGTGAACTAGAGTTTAGTCTCCTCCCAGTCACTGATCCTTTTTAACTTTATATATTTCCGTTTTATTCGATATATATGTATATGTTTTTTTTATTTTTGCATGTGTGTTTCATTTTGTACTAATGTGCTTACATTATACGACTCATTTCGCAATTATAACCTTTTGATGTAAGGGAGAATTGCGTGCTTCAGGTAGATATCAGTTTTATTCATGCCTAATGTGAAATTATTGAAAAATACGATATCAGTGAAGTGAGTGCTAGAAAACATGTGCTGTGTTGCGGAGGGTTCGTTTGTTCGTGCTTGTCACTTGCCTAGTCCGAGACCTCTTTCAGGCTCCCATGCACCAGGGAGAAGGAATGTCGTAGGACCTAAGGGAGTGAGGAGTGTAAACCAACGAACAGACGTTCCCTCAAAGGTATCAGACGTTGCTCGACAAGCACGTCCTTGCCATAAGACAGGAGAGACAAAGTTTCTCCTCGTCATCCGAAGACTTTTCGCAAAAGAAACCTTGGCGCAAGGTTTCTAGACCCTTTAAGCGAAAGTCAGTCCCTTCAGGACAGGTCCAGCGTCCTGGCTGTAGCCATGGGGACAGCTCTGACCCTTTGCAGTCGTCGGAAGACTGTTCGCCTATTAAACGCAAGCGTAACACGGGGTCCGAGGGTCGCGGTAAAGGCAATGTTTTGCCAACACAGACGTTACCGTCGTCTCGGCCCGTTCCGACTCCCGTTGATCCTAAATGGGTTGTCCTGCAGGACATGCAGACTAAGCTTGCCTCCCTTATGGAGAAGTATGACGTTGAGCAGGTTCACGATGAACCTTCGCTTTCGAGTCGCCGTTACGCTAAACGAGACTCTGGCCGTCAGCCGCCCAAACGAGCATTTACTCGTCCTTTTGATGTTATGAAACGTTTGTCACGTCAGTCACGTAACTTGGATCCTCACTCGCTGCAGTCCCGTGTTGACTTTCAGCCGCTGCCGCAGCTTCGTGTTGACGTTCAGCCGCTGCCGCAGTCTCGTGTTGACGTTCAGGACGTTCGCCAACCAGCTCAGTTGCCTTGTTTTGACGTTGAGCGTCAAGCACTGCAGTCAAGGGTTGTTTTGACTGCTCAGTCTAGGCAGTCAAGGCAGTCTCGACTTGACGTCGAGCGTCCATCAACTCCTGTTGTTGTTGCTGGTCAGTCTTTTCAGCAGCGACATGACGTCGCTTCCTTGACTGCTACTGCTGCTCCTTTGCGTATGGACTTTGCCTGTCAAGCATTGCCACCGCGGCAGGTCTCTCCTTTTCATGAGACTCGGCAATTGTCGGACGAGGTTCTTTCAGATGAGGAAGTTGCTGATCCCCCTCCTACTGATATTCCTTTGGGGACTTTGTCAGACGGAGAGGAGCCTAAAGCTGCTCATCCCTCTATGGACTTTAAAAAAATCATGCTGATTTTTAAGGATCTTTGTCCGGACCATTTTGTAACTGCTGCTCCTCGTTCGCCTTCGTCAGAGTTTACACTAGGCCTAGCTACTTCGAAGCCATTGTTTTCTAAGCTAGTGCTCTCTCGCTCTTCTAAGAGAGCTTTACGTTTGCTAGGCGACTGGTTGATCACCAGGAGGAGTTTGGGGGAGACTGCCTTTGCTTTCCCTCCTTTTAAACTGGCTTATAGAGCGAGCGTCTGGTATGACACGGGAGAAGTTCTCGGCTTGGGAGTTCCTGCCTCTGCCCAGGGAGACTTCTCAAGCCTCATAGACTCTCCCCGTCGCCTGGCCATGAGACGCTCCAAGATTTTATGGTCGGCTTCAGAGCTAGACCATCTCCTGTTAGGAGTTTTTCGAGCGTTTGAAGTTTTGCTGTACAATTATGTCATGCATGAACAAGGCTATCAGGGATGGCTCCAATGATCTGACAGCCACGTTCTCTGCAGGAACAAGGCTATCAGGGATGGCTCCAATGATCTGCCAGCCACGTTCACTGCAGGAGTACTTAAGATGTAAGTGCGCTCAATGTGTTCTTTGTCAAGACAAACTTCACGATGAAGACTACCAAATCTGTCTTGGCAGCATTAAAGGAAGGCGACTGGATGGTCTCTCTCGACCTTCAGGATGCATACTTCCACATCCCGATTCATCCAAACTTTCAACAACATCTGAGGTTTGTGGACGGGAAAGTAATGTACCAATGTCGAGCACTGTACTTCGACCTCATTCCTGCTCCTCTTGTTTTTACAAGGCCCTTGCAAAATGTAGCAAGCTTTCTACATTTTTTGAGGATTCAGAGCCTCCCTTTATTTTGACGACTAGCTAATCAGGGCGTCGTCATTATATCACTGTCTGGAGAGCCTCTAATGGACATTAGACCTAACCAAGGAGCTAGGTCTCATAGTGAACGTAGAGAAGTCGTAACTTACAGTACCCCATCCCAGACTATTCTTTATTTGGGAATGGAGATACAGTGTCTGATTTTTCGGGCCTTTTTGTCTCCCGCAAGAATGGAACAAGCTCTGTTAAAAGTCCTTCACTTGCAAGAGAAAAACAGATGCTCTGTAAGAGTTTGAACTAGCCTCGTGGGAACTCTTTCATCGCTGGAGTAGTTTATCTCTCTGGGGAGACTCAACCTATGCCCTCTCCAATTTCACCTAAACCATTGGAACAAGGAGAAGGGCTTAGAGAGTATCTCTTTCCCAATCTCCAACTCAGTCTAGACATGTCTGACTTGGTGGGACAGCAACATCAGACTTCGAGAAGGTCTTTCTCTAAACCATGTGTTGTTTTCAGATGCATCGGATTTGGGTTAGGGAGCTCCACTGGACAGTCTGGAATGCTCAGGTCTTTGATCCACGGATCAGAAGGAACTCCATTTAAGGCAAGTAACATCTCTCCTTTGGCGAGATTTGTGCAAGGAAAATGAATGTCTTGGCGGACGGCCTCAGCAGAAGAGGACAAGTCATCTCCATGGAGTGGACGTTGCATAAGACTGTGTGCGAGAAGCTATGGACGACATGGGGTCAACCCACCATAGATCTTTTTGCGACTTCTCTGACAAAGAGGCTCTCGACTTACTGCTTTCCAGTTCCAGATCCAGAGGCAGCCCACATAGACGCTTTCCTGCTGGACTGGTCTCACCTGGACATTTATGCCTTTCCACCTTTCAAGATCCTAAACAAGGTGCGGCAGAAGTTCACCTCTCACGAAGGGACCAGGTTGACATTGGTTGCTCCACTCTGGCCCGCGAGAGAGTGGTTCACAGAGGTACTTCAATGGCTGGTAGACGTTCCAAGGAGTCTACCTTTAAGGATGGATCTCTTACGGCAGCCCCACGTAAGGAGTCTTCATCAAAGCCTCCCCGCGCTTTGTCTGACTGCCTTCAGACTATCGAAAGACTCTCAAGAGCTCGAGGATTTTCGAAGGAGGCAGCCAGAGCGATTGCGAGAGCTAGGAGAGCATCTACCATCAAGGTCTACCAGTCGAAGTGGGAAGTCTTTAGAGACTGGTGCAAGTCATCATCCATTTCCTCTTCCAGTACCTCTGTAGCCCAAATTGCAGACTTTCTCCTGCATCTGAGAAATGTTCGCTCCCTCTCTGCTCCCACTATTAAGGGCTACAGGAGCATGTTGGCTTCTGTGTTCAGACATAGAGGCTTAGATCTGTCCAATAATAAAGATCTCCAAGATCTCCTTAAGTCCTTCGAGACCTCTAAGGAGCGTCGTATGGCAACTCCTGGATGGAACTTAGACGTGGTCCTAAGGTTCCTAATGTCCGACAGGTTTGAGCCATTACATTCAGCCTCCCTGAAGGATCTCACCCTCAAGACGCTTTTCTTAGTGTGCTTGGCTTCGGCTAAAAGGGTCAGTGAGATCCATGCCTTTAGTAAAAACATCGGCTTTTCTACAGATAAAGCCACATGTTCGCTTCAGCTTGGTTTCTTGGCCAAAAATGAACTGCCTTCTTGTCCTTGGCCTAAATCTTTTGATATACCTTGCCTATCAGAGATCGTAGGCAACGAGCTTGAAAGAGTACTGTGCCCAGTTAGAGCTCTTAAGTTTTATTTAGCTCGTACCAGATCCTTACGAGGTGGATCTGAGGCCTTATGGTGCTCAGTTAAGAAGCCCTCATTGCCTATATCTAAAAATGCTTTATCGTATTTTATTAGATTTCTAATCCGAGAGGCTCATTCTCACTTAAGTGAAAAAGATTGTTGCTTGCTTAAGGTCAAGACGCACGAAGTAAGAGCGATAGCAACTTCCGTGGCCTTTAAGCAAAACAGATCTCTGCGAAGTATTATGGACGCGACCTTTTGGAGGAGCAAGTCGGTGTTCGCTTCATTTTACTTAAAAAACGTCCAGACTCTTTATGAGGACTGCTACACCCTGGGTCCATTCGTTGCAGCGAGTGCAGTAGTGGGTGAGGGTTCTACCACTACATTCCCTTAATCCCAATATCCTTTTAATCTTCTCTTGAAATATTTTTAATCTTGTCTTGGGTTGTACGGAAGACTAGGAAGTCTTTCGCATCCTTTTTGATTTGGCGGGTGGTCAAATGTTGTTTCTTGAGAGCGCCCAGATTAAGGGTATTGATGAGGTCCTGTTATAGGGGTGTTCGCCCTGGATATAACAGCTCCTGGGAGTCTTTCAGCATCCTGAGAGGATGGCTGGGCTTCGTGAGGAAAGCGGACTAATGAGGCAGAGTAATAATCAGAGTCTGCTTCCTTACCAGGTACCTATACTTAAGTCTGTTTTTTTAATAATTGTCAAAAACTCTTGAGCATATACGCCTTTATTGTATTAATACTGGTCTCTACCCACCACCATGGGTGTGAATCAGCTATTATATATTCACCGGCTAAGTTTAATATTTAAAAATGATATTTTAATTATAAAATAAATTTTTGAATATACTTACCCGGTGAATATATAAATTAAAGGCCCTCCCTTCCTCCCCGATAGAGACCTAGGGGACTGAGAAGAACTGGAGCTGTTTACAAGTATATGCGGTATCTGGCCGATAGTCGGCGCTGGTGGGCACACCCGCAACCTTCATGGCGATCGCTCGCGAGTTTTTGGAATCTGTCGAGCCGTCGGAGATGTCAGCTATTATATATTCACCGGGTAAGTATATTCAAAAATTATTTTATAATTAAAATATCATTTTTATTAAACAAGCTAATCCTGAATCATTCCCTCATGTCCATGATATTCGAGCTGTGGCTACTTCAATTAACTTTTTCCACCACATGAAATTTGATGAGCTCTCAAAATATACGGGTTGGAAGTCCCCTAAAGTTTTCAAGCGCCACTACCTAAAATCTTTAGAAGCTCTTAAATTTGCCACAGTAGCAGCAGGGAATGTAGTTCCTCTTGAAGGTACTGAGTCCTAATCACAACGTCTTGCTCTATCCTCTTTCCCTCTTGCCTGGCTTACTTATTGTTCCTACCTGATTTTGTTTGCTCTTTACCATACACCCTTATGGTGTATTATTTTATGTTACATTGTGATCAATTTCCACGAATTGTTATTGATTTCATCTGTTCTTGAAGTCACCTTGCTGATTTTATTTTATTTTATTACACTAAGTATGTGTTTATGGATCTGCTTTTTGCTTGGTTTTAATTTTATCCCTTGATGGGATTGTTTACCATTTTTTATATTCATATTTATGTTGAATTCTTACCTACGGGTTATCTTGTTGAATTGTTTACCAAGCTTGTTTATCATTTTTCATATCTATATTCAATGCTTACGTACGGGTTTCCTTTTTGTTTTGATTACAATGTTTAATTATCACTTTCATATCCATGTTGATTACGTATTTACGGGATTCCTCATCCCCCCTGTTTAATATTAAACCACCATCTATGATATTTTTGTGTTATTTTTCTCCCCAGGTAGTTAGCCATTTTGGGTCCCTATTCTCTGGTACTATTTCACTGGGCGGCACAGGTCAGAGCCCAGAAAAGGGATTTTGACGTAGGAAAAATCTATTTCTGGGAGAGAGACCTGTGCCGCCCAGTGAACCCACCCGTCCCTCCCTGTCGGGCCCCAATCTGGGGTGCTATAGGAGTGACGTCACTGGCGTGGGTGGGATCGTTCGTAGTAGCATTTCAGAGCTAGGATGTTGAACTGCACCTCGCTGTTCGGGGATATTGACAGGAGATATCTAAATGGTGCAAGGCCTCTGGTTGTGATTTAATCACGCCCCAGTTATTTATATCGACACCTTAATAGGTGAGCGAGCTGGGTTCAACCTAGCATTCCTATACAATTTTTTCTCTGGTAAAATTCATAGCAGTTATTACCTTAGAAATGATGTAAAAGGAGCATTTCACTGGGCGGCACAGGTCTCTCGCCCAGAAATAGATTTTTCCTACGTCAAAATCCCTTTTTTATGAATAGAACTTACCTGGCAGTTATATATATATATAGCTTAAGTCTCTGACTTCCGGCAGAATTTATTCAAAAATCGCGGCAACTGCCTTGTGGTGGGTGTGCGGTTAGGTGGTTAACAACCCTTACAGGGTGGTACCTGGAATTATTCCCGTTTTCTGTTCTTCAGATTACCTCTGCCGGTCGGATCGACAACATCGTAGGTCCGCCATTAAGAGTTTTTCGAATCGCTTTCCCTACATCGCTGTTTTGGACTTCGTTTGGTGAAGTACACTGTGTTGGGATTTGGCAATCGTGTTTTGTTATTATTGTTTGTATTTTTTGCTTTGTTTATCATGAGTGAAAAACTTCATATTCGTGTATGTGCGAGTGATGTATGCAAGGTGAGGTTACCGAAAGTGTCGGTTGACCCTCACACAGTTTGTATGGGTTGCAGGGGGTTTGAATGTGCAATAAATAATAGGTGCAAGGAATGCGAGGGTTTAAATGAAGATGATTGGTTAGCTATGAAGCGCTATGTGCGCAAACTTGAACTCGATAGAGTTAGGAGAGCTAAATCAAAGTCAAAGTCTGCTAGTGAAGCTAGCTCAGATTTATCTATTGACCCTTTAATTGTTACCTCTTTGGAAGTTGTTCCTTCCCCGAATGTATTAACTCCTGCCCCTTTTACAGGATCTGCGCCTACGGATGACCCTCAGTATGCAAGGATGGCTGCTGAGTTGGAGGCCATTAAAGCATAAATTGCGGCCTTTAAAGGTAAGGGTGAAAATTATATTAGTGCTTGTGAAAGTGCAGTGGAGGTGGCGGCTGATCGAATCTGTCATACCCCTAGGTCTAAACCTCTACCAAGCTCTCAGGACCAAGGGAGAAGGTACGTCAAAAGCCAAAAGGGGGTGAGAGGTGCTTATCCTCGGTCAGTCGTCGCCTCAGACAGTCCTGTTGCGACCTCCCAGGCTGCTCTTGACCGCCGTAGAAAAGGCGTGTCGGATACGTTAGTGTCTTCACCTGATCCTTCTCCCAGACGCAAGTGGCAATACGAATCAAGACCGACGAAGAGAAGGTGGGACCGGGATGTGCAGTCTCGCTCTCCCTCTCCCAGTTCGAGTAGCCGAGAACCTGATCCTTTGGAGGACGACTTCGATGTTGTTCCTGTTAGGAGGACGAAACAGAGTCCTTAGCCCAGTTAAACCTGATAAACTTCCTGCTTCTACTGCCAGCGCTCCCAAACAGCTGCCTCCTTCGGAACCGCGAGAACCAGCAGAAGTTGCTAAAGCTTTCTTGGCTATTATGCAGGAACAGCTTTCATCGCTAGTGCAAGCTTTCAGCTGCCCTCCCTCCCTGTCCGTCAGACGTAAGGATGTCTCTTTGCCTGTTAAGAGATCGTCTTCTAAGAGGGAACGTAGTATCTCTCCAAAGAAACCTCTGCGCACTTAGTCGGCCGTACGACAACGCACACCCTCTTCATTGGCGCAATGCCAGGACGTTACTTCTTCTCATTCTCGGCGCCAGGACGATACTGCCTCTTGTTCTCGGCGCCAGGACGATTCTGCTTCTCACTCAAAGCTCCATGACGATTCCGCCTCGCGTTTTAGGAAGCAAGACGAATGCAGCCTGTATTATCAGGTTGAATGCAGCCTGCCTTATCATGACGATACCGCTTCTCGTCATCAGGACGATACCTCTTCTCGCCGACAGGGCGATAGCAGTACTCGGCGCCAGGACACAAACAGCTCTCGGTGCCAGGCTGCTTGCAGCCCACTACTTCAAGATTTTGATCTGGATCAGGACCTCGATTATATATCGGAAGAGGAAGAGAAACTTACCGACTCTGCTAGTGACTATAAGGTTCTGTCTCACTCTCTTTTAGAACTATATGGGGAGGAATTCCAACCTTCGGCGCCTCGTTCTCCTCAGTCTCAATTCACCAGGAAGAAGGCTACAAAGCATTCGGCCTTCATCAAAATTAAACTTTCAATTTCTGCCAGGAAAGCACTCGGATGAAGGAACGAAGGCAAGTGGTCAAGACCACCTTTTCTTTCCCACCATCTCGGCTCAATTCCAAGGCTGGTATGTGGTATGAGAAAGGGGAACCTTTGGGTCTAGGAGTGCCTCCCTCCTCCCAAGGTGACTTCTCTGCTCTTGTGGACTCAGCAAGAAGACATGCACTGAACTCTGCCAAGGTGATGTGGTCCATGTCGGAGCTTGATCACCTCGTCAAGGGACTTTTCAGGGTTTTCGAGGTTTTTAGCTTCCTAGACTGGTCTCTCGGGACTCTGGCCAGGAAGACAGAACTCCTGGAAGGCACAAGGGATCTGACAAGTATCATGTCCTACATGGACAAAGCTCCAAGGGATGGGGCTAATGAGATGGCTTCCCTTTTTTCAGCAGGGGTCTTAAAGAAGAGGGCCTTGTTGTGCTCCTTCACCTCTAGATCGGTGACTGTTGCCCAGAAGTCGGAGCTGCTTTACGCCCCTCTGTCACACCATCTCTTTCCCGAAGCTCTGGTCAGAGATATTTCCCTTTCTCTGGCACAAAAGGCTACTCAGGACCTTTTATCTCGGTCTGCCAGAAAGCCTTTGCCTGTTGCTCCTGCTCCACTGAAGAAGGAAGAGAAGAAGTTCCAGCAGCCCTTTCGGAGTAGGGCTTCCTCGAGAGCGGATTTCAGGGGGAGAAGACAAGAGTCAGGGCCAAGAACCAGCAGAGGTGCGTTTAGGCCCCGATCCAAGAAATGAGATGCAAGTCCTCCAGACAATAGTAGGGGCAAGACTGTCTCGTTTTTGGCAGTCTTGGAAGAGAAGAGGTGCGGACACCTGGTCCCTCTCGATCATCAAGGAAGGTTACAAGATCCCCTTTTTAAAGAAGCCTCCTCTCTCAGACACTCCCCTAGCCTTAGTAGCTCAGTACGCCGACACAGGGAAACAAGAGGCTCTTCTGGAGCTTGTCGACCAGATGTTGGTCAAGGGAGTAATAGAACCAGTTCGGGACCTTACCTCCCCAGGCTTTTACAATCGCCAGGGTGGATGGAGACCAGTCGTAGATGTCAGCTCTCTGAACGCCTTCGTGGAGAAAACAAAGTTCTCCATGGAGACGACTCAGTCCGTGCTGGCAGCAGTTCGTCCAGGCGACTGGATGGTATCTCTCGACCTGCAGGACGCTTATTTTCACGTTCCCATTCATCCGACTTCAAGGAAATATCTGAAATTTGGGATTCAAGGCAAGTGCTTTCAATTCAGGGCACTTTGCTTCGGTCTCAGCACGGCTCCTCAAGTTTTCACCAGGCTAATGGCGAACGTGGCAGGCTGGTTACATCAGAAGGGGATAAGGATATCCTTCTATCTGGACAACTGGCTGATCCGATCACAGTCGAGAGAAAAATGTCTGGAGGACCTACAGAAGACGTATACAATGACTCAGGACCTGGGACTCATCATCAACAGGGAGAAGTCTCAGACCGAGCCGAATCAGACTATTCTCTATTTGGGGATAGTTCTGAATTCAGTTCTTTTTCGGGCTTCTCCCTCCCAGGAAAGGCAGACCAGCTGCCTAGAGAAAGTCAGAAGATTTTTAAAGAAGCAGGAATGCTCAGCGAAGGAGTGGATGAGTTTTCTGGGAACTCTATCCTCCCTAGAGCAGTTTGTCTCGTTGGGGAGACTGCACCTAAGACCTCTGCAACACTTCCTCACAAAGGTATGGAACAGGAAGACCCTGGAGGACTCCTTTTCTTTTCCCATTCCAACAGAGATCAAGGATCTTTTGATGTGGTGGCTGGACCCAGCTGTTAGGAGAAGGGATCTCTTTGTACAAGAAGAACCCCAACCTAGTGTTATTCTCAGACGCGTCGGAGTCAGGCTGGGGAGCAACACTAGGGAACAAGGAGGTCTCAGGAGTTTGGGAAGGAAGTCAGGTCAGTTGGCATATCAACAGGAAGGAGTTGATGGCAATTCTGTTGGGACTAAAGGCCTTCGGAACCTCGGTGTCAGGGAAGACTGTGGAGGTCAATTCAGACAACACCACAGCTCTCGCGTACATCAGGAAACCAGGGGGAACTCACTCCCTCTCTCTGTTCAGAACAGCGAGAGAGCTTCTCCTTTGGGCGAGCGAGAACAGGACTCAGCTGTTGACGAGGTTTGTTCTAGGGCAAAGAAACATCAGGGCAGACATGCTCAGCAGGAAGGGACAAGTTCTTCCCGCAGAGGGGACTCTCAACCCGCATGTCTGTCAGAGCCTCTGGAAGTTGTGGGGCAGACCTGTAATAGACCTTTTCGCCTCCAATTTGAACAAGAGGATCCACAACTACTGCTCCCTAGTACCGGACGAGGAAGCGGTAGCAGTGGACGCCTTCTTGATGGATTGGACAGGGATGGACATGTATGCGTTTCCCCCGTTCAAAATCATGAATCTGGTTGTCAGGAAATTCGCTCTCCTCGATTCGGGACGAATGATCCTAGTGGTTCCCTTCTGGCCTGCAAGGGAATGGTTCACCGAAGTGGGGGGGCATGCTGATGGACTTCCCAAGAAGACTCCCGGCAAGTCCAGATCTTCTCAGACAGCCCCACTTCAAGAGATATCATCAAAACCCCCTCGCTCTCAAACTGACTGCCTTCAGACTGTCGAGAAGCTCGTTAGATCTCGAGGCTTTTTGGCACAAGCAGCGAAAGCTATTGCCAGAGCAAGAAGGATCTCGTCACAAAGACTCTACCAGTCTAAGTGGGAGACCTTTAGAGCTTGGTGCAGGCGACACAAGATTTCCTCGACCACTACCTCTCTGAGCCAGATTGCAGACTTTTTATTGTACCGCAGACAGGATGCTAAGCTGGCTGTATCTACCATCAAAGGATACAGGAGTATGCTTTCAACCGTCTTTAGGCATAGAGGCCTAGAGGTGTCTCAAGATAAAGATTTGCAGGACCTCATTAGGTCTTTTGAGACGACGAAACAGGTACAATTAAGACCCCCATCTTGGAACCTGGATGTGGTGCTTAAGTTTCTGTGCTCCAAAAAATTAAAACCTATCTCACAAGCCTCTCTTCGAGATGTAACAAAGAAAACCCTCTTCCTTATGACTCTAGCGACTGCCAAAAGGGTCAGCGAGGTCCAGGCGATTGAGAACCGTGTAGGCTTCAATCAAGATGGAGCGGTTTGTGCCTTAAGGTTCGACTTTCTCTCCAAGAACGAGAACCCTTCGAAACCCTGGCCTAGGACGTTTGAGGTCCCAAACCTCAGGAACCTTGTGGGTCAGGAGCAGGAAAGACTCCTCTGCCCAGTTAGGGCCCTCAAGGCTTATTTGGCCCACACTAAGAACGTGAGGGGCGCATCCAACTCGTTATGGTGTTCAGTGAAGGATCCTCAAAAACCCGTCAAAGAACGCTTTGTCCTTTTTCCTGAGGGAAACTATTAGGGAGCGTTCATCAGATCGCAAGCGTCCTCCCATCGAGCGTTCAGCTGGACGCGAGCGTCCTCCAGAGCGTGACGCCAGGCGTCCTCCCATCGAGCGTTCATCAGAACGCAAGCGTCCTCCCATCGAGCGTTCAGCAGAACGCGAGCGTCCTCTGGGGTGTGACGTCGAGCGTTCTTACATCGAACTTCCTCTTGTATGCGATGCAGAACAGCAAACATCCAGACAGAACTTTGAACATAATACAACGCTCCTTAACTCTGATCGCGCGGATTGCGAGCGTTCCGAGGAGCATCGAGACTTGTTATCGGAGGAAGAAGCTGATGTTCCTCTTTCGCCTTTCGAACCCTTTGAGGAGTTATCTGAAGATGAGGACTCTAAGTCTTTTCGTCATTCGGTAGACTTAAAGAAGCTTAAGAAGATTTTTCATACTGAGTTCCCAGAGTCTTTTATTCCTGTGGCTCCACGATCGCCTCCATCAGAGTTTACTCTAGGGAAGCCTAAGAAGAATTCTCTGTTCACTAAAATGGTGCTCTCTCGTTCATCAAAAAGAGCACTTAAATTAATGGGAGACTGGATGGGTGCCAAGAAAGAACAAGGGAAAGCGGCCTTCGCGTTCCCCCCTACTAGGTTGGCTTCTAGGTCTGGTATTTGGTACGATACGGGAGAGGTTCTCGGCTTACGAGTTCCTGCCTCTGCCCAAGGAGACTTCTCAAGCCTGGTAGACGCTCCCCGTAGATCGGCCATGAGGAAGACTAAGGTGTTTTGGTCTACCTCTGAATTAGACCATTTGCTCAAAGGTGTTTTCAAAGCCTTTGAGGTATTTAACTTCCTTGATTGGACTCCGGGGGCCTTGGGCAAAAAGGTGACTACACTCAAGGAAGGGGATGCTTTGAACCTAATCCATTTCATGTCCTGCATGGATAAGGCGTTGCGAGACCGGGCGAATGAGTTAGCAGCAATTTTTACAGCAGGAATTCTCATAAAGAGAGCCCAATTGTGTTAGTTTCTGTCTGTGGGGTATGCTTCGAATCTGAACAATGAGGATTGCACCCTAAAGGATCTAACACAGAAAGTTATATTTCTGTTTGCAATAGCCTCAGTGGCTAGAGTTAGTGAAATAGTGGCCCTATCCAGAAATGAAGGCCATATTCAGTTCCTAGACACAGGAGAACTGAATCTCTTCCCTGAACCTGTCTTTCTCGCCAAGAATGAGCTACCCACCAAAAGGTGGGGTCCTTGGAGAATCTGCCCACTGAAGGAAGATGTCTCTCTATGCCCACTACAGTGTCTCAAGGTCTATCTTCAAAGAACTTCAGACTTCAAGGAGGGACAGCTCTTCTGAGGTGAAACCTCAGGATCAAACTTATCCCTAAGACAACTGAGAGTGAAACTCACCTACTTTATTCGCAGAGCGGATCATGACAGAACAATCGCAGGTCCCGATCCAAGAAAAGTTGCTTCTTCATTGAATTTCTTTCAACACATGGACTTTGAGAGGCTCCATTCATATATAGGTTGGAAATCATCCAGTCTTTTCTATAAACATTATGCGAAGCAAGTGCCCGAGATAAAACACTTTGTAGTGGCGGCAAGTAGTGTCATAAAACCTGTTGTCTAGTGCTGCGATGAACAGTGAACTGTTTTGGGACTTAACAGTGCATCGGGTGCATAGGTATTACTACCTTCGAGTGAAAATCACCATGGTGATTAATAGACTGTTCTATACAGGTGCAGAATCTAACCAATAACACCAGTGCCGTCTGAACATTTGAACACAGTGTTGATGCATATCCAACAACTGAGTGAAACTAGACAGGTTTAGCTTCACATTCATCTGAGTGGCATTTTTTTTATAATGAATTCATATATGTATATTCTTCCCTTACAGGTAAGAAATATATATAACCATGATGTTGATCGATGCAAGATTAGACTTCTACTTATGATGTATACATTTACAATTTATTTTGCTTATGAAAATAAATAGAAAAATGTATCTGCATCTTCTTTTAACCCTCAGTATATGAAATAAAAGAGTCCAGAGTTTTATTCTATTCCTTTAAATAGAATCTTGATTGTACCGATATCCAAAGCACCAAAAGGCAATTTCTAGAAAGTTTCCCTTGCGTCCTTAAGGATACACAAACTTTGAATCCTTATAGTCGAAGTCGACACTTTCCCTGCAGGGGGCAGGAAGCCCTAAGCTAGTTCCAAGCTTGGTGGATATAACAAATAACGGTAATGTCATATATACGGGTGTAGGAGACCATATAAGGAACTCATTCAAAGTAAAGGCACTTATACAAACCCACAGATATAGCACTTTCAAGTTAATTCTCTGGTAAGCTTCCATCAGGACGACATGGCCGAGCCCAAAAGACAGATTTTGAGCAAAGCGGAAAATCTATTTTTGGGTGAGATAGCCATGTCGTCCTGATGGACCCACCCTTCTTTCTTTCTTTCTCAAATGACCCCACCCGAAACTACTCTATCTGCGGCTATTCCAGCTTAAATGCAAGTTCGGAATGATGGGGCGTAGCAGTACGGAGAGGAGGTCCACCGGATACCTTGATAATGGCTCCCCTTTCGTTTGCCACTCTTCCCCCGTCAAAGAGTTAAATTTATGCGGGGTGAAGATTGGTATGTGTTGTATAAAAAAATACGTCCCGATATTATGCGATATCCTTAAAGCTATATTAAGGATACTCGCACCAGGAGTTAGAATTCTGGAGACCAGTGGTTAAATTCTCTGGGAGTATCACTGTAGCAAATATCCCTTAGAAAGCTACCTAAAGGAACCTTCCATCAGGACGACATGGCTATCTCACCCAAAAATAGATTTTTCGCTTTGCTCAAAACCTGTTTTTGTAGAATGTGGCAAGAAGAGGCAAAGCCTGATGAATGGGAGCTAAGAGTGTTGGTGAAAGTAGCAAAAAAAAAAAAAAAATCTGACATTGAAATAATTACAGAGGCATCACATTTATGTCAGTTGTCATGAAAATATATAGCAAGCTTATTCTAAAGAGACTCAAGAGAAAGATTGATGAATAGCTAAGAGATGAACAAGCAGGATTTAGAAAAGGTAGAAGTTGTGCTGACCCACTTTTCTTTTTTAAGACATGTACAGCAATGTGTAGAATATAGAAATCCACTTTTGATGACATTTATGGGTAATGGAAATGCCTTTGATGGTGTGCACTGGCCAATTTTGTGGAGAGTCGTGCGTTATTTTGCAGTTCCTCTTAGATATGTAAATTTGATTAAATCTGTTCACCAGCATGGTAAGTGCAAAGTTAATGTTAGTGGAGTCCTATCAAATGAATTTCCAGTGAACAGTGGAGTACTCCAAGGGAATGTGTTGTCACTTACATGGTTTATCCTCCTCATGGATTTTGTAGTGCATAGAACAGTTGGAGATAGTGGAGAAGGATTGAACTGGATTGCTGATAGGAAATTAGCTGACCTAGAGTATGCTCATGACGCTATCCTTGTTAGCTGAACACCACAGAATTGGCAATGCTTGCTTACCAGAATGCATGAAATATCACAGGAGGTGGGGCTCAAGATAAATAGAAGAAAGACTGCGATGATGAGAATGGAATATGCAATGGAAGATGAAATATCATGGGAAGGAGAAAGGATTAACGAGGTAGTATCATTTAAATATTTAGGAACTGATTGCTAATACAGGGTCTTTAAAATTGGAGTTTAATGAAAGATTTTAAAAAGCAAATCAGACAATGGCTAGGTTAAATAAAATTTGGAAATCAAATTGCCTGAAATTACACAAAAATCAGACTATATATCATTTTAGTGAGATCGGTGTTACTGTATGGACATGAGTCGTGGTATGACAATGAAACAATATCCAACAGATTCTGTAGATTTGAGGACGAAGCCCTCAGAAGAATATTGGGAGTGATTGATTGATTTGAGATTTTCTGGCATCCTGACATCTGAGGTCATTGTTGATGCCCTTTATTATAATTAAAGAATAAAAGAATACTCAATTAAAACCATGAAAGCAAAGATGTCATTTTGAAAGTAAAATAGCTTTCAGAAAACCTGCTTCTGAAGTTAAGCTAAAAATATCGCTAGCATGGTAAGACACATCATGTCCAAGAATCTTAGCAAGGATGAACCTGCCATCCTCAACTCAAGCCTCAAACAGATAACTATTTCTTTCACTACTATAAGTGGGGGATTCGGTCAACAAATGCCTCATTGTCAAGGGTAACAAACATTCGTCGCAATATGGCTGGTATTGGCCAGTAAGCAGTTATTCATGTGTCAACAGTGTGTGACCAATGAGGAGACAACAAAGAGCAGTCTCCCACTTTCGGGGCATCATGTTATACTTCCATTGTGATACAACATTTATTATTTCTTGCATCTTATTATTAACTAAACTATCCCAATGCTGTTACCAATTATTAGATATCAAATTCTTAATATAAGGTAAACAATCGTCACAAAGGATGGGATACCTTCTTGGTTGCAATTCAGCTGCACCATTCTTTGCCAGTAAATCTGCCTTCTCATTTCCAGACACACCTATGTGTGCTGGAACCCAGCAAAATTGAACTGTTATATCTCTCAGTCCGATAATAAACAGCCATTCTAAAATCTTTCAAACTAAAGCGTTACTGGAATTGAAAACTACCTCCCTCCTCCAATACTATTTATTCTAAAGCGGTTAGTATGCCATATAGTTCGGCAGTAAATATGGAAGGTGTTGGAGGAAGTGCACCTCTATAATTAAGAGCATTACTCTATACTCCAAATCCAATGCCACTATCGGATTTGGAGCCATCAGTTCTGTATACTGTTTATAAAAGTCTATTTCGTATGTTCTGCAACATATTCTATAAAAAGAGACCTGGCTTCTAAGTCAGCCATATTCTTTTTAACTCCAATAAAATATTTACAATAAGATAGCTCTGGTAATTTCCATAGAGGCATTGATGATACCTTAAATGGAAGCGCTTTACTTCTAATTATATCAAGATTATATATCAATTGTTTCACCAGAAAACCATATTATTATTATTATTATTAATACTTGCTAAGCTACAACTCTAGTTGGAAAAGCAGGATGCTATAAGCCCAGGGGCCCCAACAGGGAAAATAGCCCAGTGAGGAAAGGAAACAAGGAAAAATGAAATATCTTAAGAACAGTAACAACATTAAAATAAATATTTCCTAAATGAACTATAAAACCTTTAACAAAACAAGAGAAAGAGAAATAAGATAGAATAGTGTGTCCGAGTGTACCCTCAAGCAAGAGAACTCTAACCCAAGACAGTGGAAGACCATGGTACAGAGGCTATGGCACTACCCAAGACTAGAGAACAATGGTTTGATTTTGGAGTGTCCTAGAAGAGCTGCTTACCATAGCTAAAGAGTTTCTTCTACTCTTGCCAAGAGGAAAGTGGCCACTGAACAATTACAGTGCAGTAGTTAACCCCTTGGGTGATGAAGAATTGTTTGATAATAACAGTGTTGTCAGTTGTATGTGGACAGAGGAGAATCTGTAAAGAATAGGCCAGACTATTTGGTGTATGTGTAGGCAAGGGGAAAATGAACCTTAACCAGGAAGAAAGATCCAATGTAGTATTGTCTGGCCAGTCAAAATGTAGAGGAGATTTTGGGTGCAACTCAAAGTATGGTGTGTGCTTTACAAGGCTTTTAGTCTGAAAGGCTAAAGAATTAGGAAGTCTTTGCAACCTAAACCAATACCGAATAATGGAAGGCTTTCGGTAAAGGTCTATCAGTAATTCTCCAGCGTCAACCAGAAGGGTTAGAATAGGCAAAGTTCTAAATGCTCCTGATGCCAATCTTATACCAGTATGGTGTATAGAATCTAAATCTTTAATAGCTTGGGGTGGCTGAGGGGTATATTTCACACCCATAACTAATTTTTGAAAAAATTATGATCTTATACAACTTGAAAATTGTTTTGAGGTCTGCCCCTGCCCCCATGATATATGAGACAAAACTTTTAAAAGATTCAGACCCTCAAGATACTTTACTTTTAAAGCTTTCAGAAATGGACAACAACAGTTTTGCATGTCGAAAACTTAAATCCATTCATATCAGGCCATTCAAGTATTTTGTCGATTGAGGGTTGTAATTTTCTCTCAACCATTGCCATTCTAGCTTCAGCAAATGATATAAAGAGATATAAAGAGATTACCTACAAAAAATATTAAGAGAATATCTCTAAGAATGACTGAGGATATCCCATTTATGGCTAGTGCAAATAGAATTACACTCAGCACACTACCCTGGGGAACTCCCTCTTCCTGACATATCGTCTCTGACAGAGTTTCATCTACTCTAACTTGAGAAAATCTATGTGAAACAAATGCTTGAATGAACAAATGGTAAATTTAGCCCTCCTCTCAATCCTAAATTATGAATGGTTTTAGGTATACCATATCTCCATGCAGTATCATATGCCTTTTTGAGGTAAAAAAAAAAAAAAAAACTGTTGCAAGGTGCTGTTTTGAAGCAAAGGCTTTTTTGGCTTGAGCCATATCGTCCTGATGGAAGTTCCTCTAGGCAGCCTCTATTTGGGATATTTCCTGCGAGTGATATACTGTATTAGAGAATTTTACCTGTGGAGGTATCACAGGGTTCTAACCCCTGGAGCGAATATCCCGAGAGATATCATGTAAGTAACAGGGACATGTTTAAAACAGCCTCGGCTATCCTTCCCCGAATAGAGTTAATCTTGTCTTGAAGGGTATGGGATAGAATTGGATATGTGAGAGAGCTGTTACAACTCCTATCCCAGTGTGTTACTGTAAACATGCTCGCTGGTTCGGCATTCCTTCTTGCAGCGCCATCTTGTTTGATCCCATTGGGAGTTTTCTGCTTGTTTCGTCAAGTTTTTGTGTGTATTTAGGATTATGGATGCTTCTGTTTCATCAGTTAAGTTGAGTACCTTATCCTTTTTTTGGTGTAAAATTTCGCATCCCCACCCCCTTGTTTTTTGCATTATGCATTCGTTTTTATCTCACAGCCGTCGCATGGCTGAAGCCAGAAGCTCATGTTTTCAAATTATTCAGTGTTTTATATGAATTTCTCAGGTAGCCTTGTAGAAGTGTTATATACGTACCTTTACAACTGTAGTACAATTCTAGGTTAGACATTCGCTTCATTGCATGCTTGTCTTAACCAGTCTTGGCCTCGGCTACCTATTCATCCCTAGCCTGTGAACAAGGCTAGCTAATATTCACAATCCCCTTCTTAGCACGTAACCTTATAGTTCTCGTGAGGTTGGCACACCTTGTCTACTGAAATGTCATAGCGGGGAACTGCTGCCTTGAAGGGACACCCTGGGAGTTGTAGATAGTGGGTCACAACCAGCCTAGGTCGACAGTATCCCATCTTATCTACTTAGCCTTAGTTTTTGGATAGGAGGCACTGGTTGAGGGAACTTGTTCCATGCCTATACTCTGTTAATCTCTTAGTACGATACTAACTCTGTTCTAATATTGACAGGTATACCTTCCTTTCCTACCGCCTTACCCTTCTTCTAGGCTATTATACTTAATAGTTAGTGGCTAAGTGGCAGCCAGTTGGGAGAATTCGTTCTCTGTGCCTACTGACTATAGATCCCTTGGAACGACTTCAGATTGTTCTAATACTACAGTTAGGACTTCTTGTCCTGCCACTTTACCATTTTCTAAGGCTCCCTTTCTTTTCCCCTTTCCCCACACCCCATGTTAGGCTTTGGTGTTCTTGCTGTGGAACTCAGTTCCTTTGCCTAGTCCGGTTTTCCCTGGCATCTGAGGAATCCTCAGTTGTTATGTAGTCTAGCTTCGGGTAGGCAGGTGAATAATCCTAACCTGGCTTAGTTCTCTTTGCTACCTTTGGGTGGGCCAGCTGCCCCTTCCCCTTCCTAGTTAGGCTGCATTTTCTTCCTGTCCATGGAACTACAGTTCCTTTATCTAGTCTACATTCCCTGGCAATAGAGTATACCTCAATTGCTATATCTCTAGGTTAGCAGGCCAGGGAGCTTCTGTTAGCCTAATCCTAGATAGGCAATGGGACTAAAATCCCTAGGGGTTCTCCCTTCTTGCTGACTTAGCAGTCGCTTTGTTTCTGGCTTCCTCCTCTTAGGCTACATATCTCTCGCCGTGCAGTCTAGACTCCTCTGCTCGGTCGGAATCTCCATGGCTTGAGTGGTTACCACTTTGCCATACTTTCCAGACCTGCCGGTTTGAGTGCTACTAGTTCTAGATGTGAGTAACCTAGAAGTCTCTCCCTCCTTTATTTAGGAGAGTGTTCCCCTTGCCACTTTAGCTGTCGCCTTAAACAGGTTGGCTACGTCCATATCCTTCCTTCCATATCTGAAGAACAGTATCCTCTAAAATTGATCGATTGGATACCTCCTAGTTGTCATGATTTTCATTGAAATTTGCGAATTCATTGCATCCTGGCCGTTTTAAATGTCTCATTCTATTAAATGAGCAAAACCCATTACTATATCCTTAATCTAAGGATAATGACTAGGCAAGTGGCAATCTTCTCTACCAGCTGCCTACTATTGGTCTGTACCTTCCCTCTCACCCTTTGGACTTGTTCTCTATGGGATTGTCCACAACGCAATAGCCGACTTAGCAATGCTGTTGCCGCGTTGTGTCGTCATACCTACTGGGTAAAGAAAGGTTGGACCTCAGATCCTCAGTTGCAAGAAATAGCTGCCACCTTAGGTACAGCTGCTGCCACCTCAGGTACAGCTGCTGCCACCTCAGGTACAGCTGCTGCCACCTCAGGTACAGCTGCTGCCACCTTAGGTAGAATACTATCTGATTTTGCAACCTTAGGTTGTCTGATCAATTGATTTTAGGGGAAAAAGTGTTCTATTGGTATGAATCTTTTCTTCCCCTATTCTACCACATTTCAGTTCATATAGAATTCTGATCTGTTTGGCATGAGATTCCATAGTAGTGTAGCTTTACCCGTAGCTAGTAGTAGGTAGAAATTTTTTTAATATTCTTTAAAAAAATTTTACTAAATTTTTTTCAGTGTGAAAATATGAAAATTTTTTGGTGTGTTGATAAAGTACTCATTGAAAATTTTCTATCTTTATAGGTTGCTGATGACATGGAGTGTGTGACAGTAAGCTGCACCAGGTGGGTCAAGTTGCCTTACAGCCACAAGACCTGTAGGAAACATGCGGACTGCTATGTTTCCAAAGGTTTTTTTTGCTATCTGGGAACCAACCAACTGCAGTATATGCAAGGAACTTATTCATACTGGATTCCACACTACCAGTGTTTCTCAGGATGAGAAAGTGTGGGGCCAGAAGACCATCAGGCATTGGGTGAGGGGATTATTTCAAAAAAGCTCTCAACAAAATAAAGGATCTCCTATTCCCTAAGGCTGATGTGACCACCGTGTACAGTCACCAGATACCAATGGTTCAACTTCCATCTTTACAACTGGATGAAGCAGATCATGAAGTCCGGATGACAGATCATGAACTTAAGGAAATGAACCTGGATACCGACAACCTCTTCTGCTCCGTCTGAGAGAGAGAGGATCTAACTGACAACGGAAGCTTGGGATGACTCACTTGACAGTCAGCAGGTAAGTACTGTTCCTAGTACTTTTTCTGTTCCTATATCTGCTACACCTGCCTTTACTTCGACTCCTCTTCCAACTCCGAATACTCCCTTGCTCCCTGGACATTTGGAGTATATGGCATCCATGGAGAACATTCATGCTGAGTATAAAAAGTGCAAGCGTCCTTAGAGGCGAAGATTGAGGCTCTTCAACAGGCACCCAAGTCCTAGGCTCCACCAGTATTAAGTCTTCCAGACTGTTCGGAGAAGAACCCTTGGCGTTATGCAGAACATATGGTTCTGAGTGAGGGATACCTTCACATTGGAGAAGGCATGTGCTCTAAACCGGTTTCAGATTTAGAGTTCTATCCCTCTATCGAGAATTATCCTTACTGATATGTAAGGCTGAATTCTGAGACGTCCATCAGAAATGATACGATCCCCAAAGAAATGATCATCTTGGACTATGGTAAGGCTCAAACCCTATTGGTGAAGGAGCTCAAGAGGGCCGAGTTTACCAATACTCAGCTTACTGCTTTCGGCAGGAAGCAGGCAACTTTTGTAGCCCCAGAAGATACTGTCTCCTTTTACCTCAAAGAGTTTGGAGGCCCTTAAAAAGCAGTAATGGAAGGTAAGCCTCTGCCAGTGCTAGAGAAATGCAAACCTATTTTGCTGGCCCTTCCTTGTGACTCCGATAGTTGGGAAGATGTCACAGTTGGAAAACTTGATAGGGATATCGAAGGCAAGCAGTTTAATGAGAGACTGCTCAGAATTCCTGAATTCCTAGTAAATTTAGAATTGGAGGCCAAAGAAAGACTGGTTGTGTCTTTGTTGCACCACTCTTTATCTTGAGATGTTGATTGGGAACTACTCAAAGTCTGACCTCTTCCCAGTTCTGGAAAAAAACTCATTTGGCTACCTTCCATAGGGATCTGCATGGGTTCTTTTTAGCCAGGAGAGCCTGCAGAGAGCACATCCTAGCAGCGGCAACTATTAAGTATGAGCCTAAAAAGTTTATTGACTCGAACATCTGGGGGAAACATCCGTTTCCCCAAAATATAGTTAAAGAATTCATGGACAGGGTGGCTGAAGAGAACAAGAACCTTATTCAGAAATGTGGTATGTCCTCTGAGAGGAAATACACCCCTGGAGGACCTTAACCTAAAGGCAAGAAGCCTAGGAGGCCCTTAAAGGGGAAGAAAACTTTTCCTGCTGCAAAAGCTACAGTTGCCACTATTCCCGAGATGGTGTACACGGTTCCCCAGCAGTATGTGACACAGTCCCCGACATTCAATTCCATCTACAAACGGACCACTACATTTCACTCTATCAAAGCTCAACAGAAAAATGCAAGTGGACAGGGAAAGTCTGGAAGAGGTGGCCAATCTAGGGGCTGAGGAAATAGAAGCAGGTCGCATGAAGAAGCAGGTACTTCAAAACAACAATGAGGAGCTTCTGATAGGGGGAAGACTATCACTTCAAGGATCAATGGAAATTTGATCCTTGGGCACACAGCATAGTCTCAAAAGAACTAGGC
>NC_090755.1:21126369-21175460 GCF_036898095.1 Palaemon carinicauda | reverse complement strand
ATATATATATATATATATATATATATATATTATATATATATATATATATATATAATATTATATATATATATATATATATATATATATATATATATATATATATATATATATAATATATATATATATATATATATATATATATATATATATATATATATATATATATATATATATATATATATATATATATATATATATATATATATATATATATATATATATATATATATATATATATATATATATATATATATATATATATATATATATATATATATATATATATATATATATATATATATATATATATATATATATATATATATATATATATATATATATATATATATATATATATATATATATATATATATATATATATATATATATATATATATATATATATATATATATATATATATATATATATATATATATATATATATATATATATATATATATATATATATATATATATATATATATATATATATATATATATATATATATATATATATATATATATATATATATATATATATATATATATATTATATATATATATATATATATATATATATATATATATATATATATATATATATATATATATATATATATATATATATATATATATATATATATATATATATATATATATATATATATATATATATATATATATATATATATATATATATATATATAATATATATATATATATATATATATATATATATATATTATATATATATATATATATATATATATATATATATATATATATATATATATATATATATATATATATATATATATATATATATATATATATATATATATATATATATATATATATATATATATATATATATATATATATATATATATATATATATATATATATATATATATATATATATATATATATATATATATATATATATATATATATATATATATATATATATATATATATATATATATATATATATATATATATATATATATATATATATATATATATATATATATATATATATATATATAATATATATATATATATATATATATATATATATATATATATATATATATATATATATATATATATATATATATATAATATATATATATATATATATATATATATATATATATATATATATATATATATATATATATATATATATATATATATATATATATATATATATATATATATATATATATATATATATATATATATATATATATATATATATATATATATATATATATATATATATATATATATATATATATATATATATATATATTATATATATATATATATATATATATATATATATATATATATATATATATATATATATATATATATATATATATATATATATATATATATATATATATATATATATATATATATATATATATATATATATATATATATATATATATATATATATATATATATATATATATATATATATATATATATATATATATATATATATATATATATATATATATATATATATATATATATATATATATATATATATATATATATATATATATATATATATATATATATATATATATATATATATATATATATATATATATATATATATATATATATATATATATATATATATATATATATATATATATATATATATATATATATATATGCATACAATGTACATGATTCTTCTACTGGTGACAAAGGGTGGATAAACCTGAGAGATTACAGGAATATTGAAAAAATTGGGGATGAAGAAGAGGTTTTGCTAGGTTTTGAGAATCAGCAGGTGTTAGTCTACGGAAAAGCAGTTACAGAGTTGGAGAGAAAACAATGTATATGAGGAGGTGGAAGATAGTGGGCAAAAAACTACATCCATAGGGTGGATAGTCACGTTAAAAGGAGGTGAAAAGATATATGCAAGGCCAGGTTGGTTGCTGGAGGCTTTGAAGAAGAAATGCCAGACTGGGAAAATGATGCTCCTAGTTGTAATGCTGAACTGTTGAAATTGTGCTTGACAATTGTCAAATTAAAAAAAAATGGAATTGTTAAACTTTAGATGTGAAAACAGCATTTTTAAATATTTAACTTAGCCGGTGAATATATAATAGCTGACGTCTCCGGCGGCTCGACAGAAAAACACAAAAACTCGCGAGCGATCGCTATGAAGGTTGCGGGTGTGCCCACCAGCGCCAACTATCGGCCAGATACCGCATATACATGTAAACAGCTCCAGTTCTTCTCTGTCGGTCTGATCGACAAGTTGATTCCATTACTCGCTGTTAACCTGGAGTTTTTCAACAGTCTTGGTGAAGTACTTCTTTTTGGTTTGAGCTTTCGCAGTGCAGGTGTTTTATCTTCAACTTAAACTCTTGAACTCTTTTTTTGGATAGATTTAATTGTTGATGACTTTGGATTGTTTTTTGGACTTTCTTTGACTTTTCAAAATGGCTGACCCTTCTCCAATTCCTAGATTTCGTAAATGTAATGCTAGGGATTGTAATAAGCGTCTTCCAAAGGCCTCTCTCGACCCACATACTGTGTGTTCTAATTGTCGGGGTAAAACCTGTCAATTAGGAGATCGGTGTGATGAGTGCGTGGGCCTTTCGGAATTCGATTGGCTTGAGTTTGACAAGTATTCTCGTAAGCTAGAGAGAGATAGGGTGAGGAGAAGTTCCTCTAGATCGTTAGAATTTTCCTCCTCCCATGCCCCTGAACCTAATCCTTCCCCAGTAGTAGTTGTGCCTGAACCCTCTACTAGCACTCAGGAACCATCAATGCGGGATATGTTACGTGCCATTCAAGCTTTGGGCGAGAGAGTTGAGTCGTTAGCTACGGACCGTAATCAACTCATGGCGGACGTAAAAGAGTTAAAGTGTCAGAGTGCCACATTAGAAAATCGTGGGAAAGTGATTAGTGCGCAAAGTGTTATCAGTGTTGCGACCGAGGGTTCGTCTGTTCGTGCCTGTCGTTCGCCTAGTCCGAGACCTCTTGCAAGCTCCCAAGCCCCAGGGAGAAGTAATGTCGTAGGACTTATGGGTTCGAGAGGCTTTAACCAACGAACAGACGTTTCCTCTATGGTTTCAAGCGTGTCTCGTCAAGACCGCCCCTACCATAAGACGAGCGAGACGGTTTTCTCCTCGTCATCCGAAGGCTTATCGCGTAAGAAACCGTGGAGCAAGGTTTCGAGACCCTTAAAGCGAAAGTCAGTCCCTTCAGGACAGGTCCAGCGTCCTGGTTGTAGCCATTGGGACAGCTCTGACCCTGTGCAGTCATCGGAAGACTGCTCTCCGCCTAAACAGAAGCGTTACACAGGCTCCGAGAGTCTTAGTGAAAGCAATGTTTTGCAGTCACAGACGTTACCCTCGTCTCTTACCGCACCCATTCCCGTTGATCCTAAATGGGTTGTACTGCAAGACATGCAGAGTAAGCTTGCCTCTCTTATGGAGGACTATTCTGCTGAACAGGTTCACGATGATCCTCGCCGCTTAGCTGATCGAGATCCTGGCCGTCAGCCGCCCAAACGAGCCTTTGCTCGTCCTGTTGACGTTAACGTTACAAAGTCACGTCAGTCACGTTTTGTAGAGCCTCACTCGATGCAGTCCCGTGTTGACTTTCAGCCGCTTGTGGACGTTCAGCCGCTGCCGCATGCTCCTGTTGACGTTCAGGACGTTCGCCAACCAGCGAAGTTGACTTGTTTTGACGTTGAGCGTCAAGCACCGCAGTCAAGAGTTGTTTTGACTGCTCAATCTAGGCAGTCAAGGCAGTCTTGAGTTGACGTCGAGCGTCCTCCCGCTCCTGTTGTTGTTGCTAGTCAGTCTGTCAAGCAGTTACATGACGTAGCGTCCTGGACTGCTACTGATGCTCCGGTGCGTGTGGACTCTGCTTGTCAAGCATTGCCACCAAGGCAGGTCTCTCCCTTGCTTGAGACTAAGCTTGCTTCTAGATCGAGCGTCTGGTATGACACGGGAGAAGTTCTCGGCTTGGGAGTCCCTGCCTCTGCCCAGGGTGACTTCTCAAGCCTCGTAGACTCTCCCTGTCGCCTGGCCATGAGACGCTCGAAGATTTGTTGGTCCTCCTCGGACCTTGACCATCTGCTTAAAGGCGTATTCAGGGCCTTTGAAATGTTTAACTTTCTTGACTGGTCATTAGGAGCATTAAGTAGGAAGGTCTCGTCTGCCGACCAAGATGTTTCCTTACTTATCATGTCCTGTATGGATAAAGCCATCCGCGATGGCTCCAATGAGCTCGCCTCCACCTTTACGTCGGGAGTCTTAAAGAAGAGAGAAACCCTTTGCTCTTTCCTTTCGGCAGGAGTTACTCCCTGTCAGAGATCGGAACTGCTCTTTGCTCCCTTATCAGCGGCCTTGTTTCCACAACAGCTGGTTAAGGATATAGCTGCTTCGCTTGTGCAGAAGGACACCCATGACCTGATGGCGTCCTCTGCTCGCAAAGGGGCTCCTTCTTCATCCTTTGCTGTGAGACCCAGGATCGAGACTCCTGCATCTAGATTTATCCCGCCCTTTCGTGGCAGAGCTCCCAGCAGGGGAGGCTCTCGTGCCGAGGGAAAGAGAGGTAAGAAGAGAGGAGCCAAGTCCTCCCGTGGCAGAGTCTGACTGCCCACAGCCTCAGACAGCGGTAGGTGCCAGATTGAAGAGCTTCTGGCAGGCCTGGGAGAAGAGGGGTGCAGACCAAGAGTCTGTTCTGTTGCTCAGAGAGGGGTACAAAATACCGTTTGTACGCAAACCTCCTCTAGTAACAACTCCCATAGACCTCTCTCCCAGGTACCGAGAGGAGTCAAAGAGACAAGCCCTAAATCAAGAAGTGTCTCTGTTGCTAGAGAAGGGAGCGGTGGTGAAAGTCTCGGACCTTCAATCACCGGGGTTTTACAACCGTCTCTTCCTAGTCCCAAAGCATACAGGAGGTTGGAGGCCGGTGCTAGACGTCAGTGCGCTCAACGTTTTTGTTACAAAAACAAAATTCACGATGGAGACCACGAAGTCCGTCTTAGCAGCAGTCAGAGAGGGAGACTGGATGGTCTCTCTCGACCTACGAGATGCGTACTTCCACGTTCCTATACACCCGGATTCCCAACCGTTTCTGAGGTTTGTTTACAGGAATGTGGTGTACCAGTTTCGAGCCCTGTGCTTTGGCCTCAGTCCTGCTCCTCTCGTGTTTACGAGGCTCATGAGGAATGTGGCAAAATTCCTCCATCTATCGGGAATCCGAGCCTCCCTGTACTTGGACGACTGGCTTCTCAGAGCATCGTCCAGTCATCGCTGTCTGCAGGATCTACATTGGACGTTGGGTCTGGCCAAGGAGTTGGGACTTTTGGTCAACTTAGAAAAGTCCCAACTGATCCCATCCCAGACTATTCTATATTTGGGGATGGAGATTCGCAGTCCAGTTTTTCGGGCTTTTCCGTCTGCCACCCGAATAGAACAAGCCCTGCTCAAAGTCCAACTAATGCTGAAAAGAGAACGTTGTTCAGTCAGGATGAGTCTCGTAGGGACTCTCTCATCTCTGGAGCAGTTTGTCTCGCTAGGGAGACTACACCTTCGGCCTCTCCAGTTCCATCTAGCCTCTCACTGGACAAGGGCAAGACTTTAGAGACGGTATCAATCCCAGTCTCCGAACCAGTAAAGGCATGCCTGAAATGGTGGGACAGCAATATCAGTCTGAGAGAGGGACTATCCTTAGCAGTCAAGAACCCAAACCACGTGTTGTTCTCAGACGCGTCGGATTTGGGTTGGGGTGCGACCCTGGACGGTCGGGAATGCTCAGGTCTGTGGACCTCAAGTCAGAAGAGCATGCACATCAACGGCAAGGAGCTATTAGCAGTCCACTTGGCCTTGATGAAATTCGACAGCATTCTTCGAAACAAAGTGGTAGAGGTCAACTCAGACAACACCACAGCTTTGGCGTACATCTCCAAGCAAGGAGGCACACACTCCCACACGCTGTACGAGATCGCAAGGGACCTTCTCATATGGTCAAGAAATCGAGGCATCTCCCTGTTGACGAGATTCATCCAGGGGGACTTGAACGTCTTGGCAGACTGTCTCAGTCGGAGGGGTCAGGTGATACCCACGGAATGGACCCTCCACAAGGACGTGTGCAAGAGTCTTTGGGCGACTTGGGGTCAACCCATCATAGACCTCTTTGCCACCTCGTTGACCAAAAGGTTACCGATCTATTGCTCACCAGTCCCAGATCCAGAGGCGATCCACATAGACGCGTTTCTACTGGATTGGTCTCATCTGGACTTATATGCATTCCCACCATTCAAGATAGTCAACAAGGTACTGCAGAAGTTCGCCTCTCACGAAGGGACAAGGTTGACGTTGGTTGCTCCCCTCTGGCCCGCGAGAGAGTGGTTCACCGAGGTACTTCAATGGCTGGTAGACATTCCAAGAAGTCTTCCTCTAAGGGTAGATCTCTTACGTCAGCCCCACGTAAAGAATGTTCATCAAAGCCTCCCCGCGCTTCGTCTGACTGCCTTCAGACTATCGAGAGACTCTCAAGAGCTCGAGGCTTTTCGAAGGAGGCAGCCAGTGCGATTGCGAGAGCTAGGAGAGCTTCTACCATCAGAGTATACCAGTCGAAGTGGGAAGTCTTTCGAGACTGGTGCAAGTCAGCATCTGTGTCCTCTTCCAGTACCTCTGTAGCCCAAATCGCAGATTTTCTTTTACATCTGAGAAATGTTCGCTCCCTCTCAGCTCCCACGATTAAGGGCTACAGGAGCATGTTGGCTTCGGTCTTTCGACATAGAGGCTTAGATCTTTCCAACAATAAAGATCTCCAAGATCTCCTTAAGTCTTTCGAGACCTCTAAGGAACGTCGTATTGCAACTCCTGGATGGAACTTAGACGTGGTCCTAAGGTTCCTCATGTCAGACAGGTTTGAGACATTACATTCAGCCTCCCTGAAGGATCTCACCCTCAAGACGCTTTTCCTAGTGTGCTTGGCTTCGGCTAAAAGGGTCAGTGAAATTCATGCCTTCAGTAAGAACATCGGCTTTTCTACAGAAAAAGCCACATGTTCACTTCAACTTGGTTTCCTGGCCAAAAATGAACTGCCTTCTCGTCCTTGGCCTAAGTCTTTTAATATACCTTGCCTGTCAGAGATCGTAGGCAACGAACTTGAAAGAGTGCTGTGTCCAGTTAGAGCTCTTAAGTTCTACTTAGCTCGTACTAAGTCCTTACGAGGTGGATCTGAGGCCTTGTGGTGCTCAGTTAAGAAACCATCATTGCCTATGTCAAAGAATGCTTTGTCATATTTTATCAGATTTTTAATACAAGAGGCTCATTCTCACTTGAATGAAAAAGACCGATGCTTGCTTAAGGTGAAGACGCACGAAGTAAGAGCTATAGCAACTTCCGTGGCCTTTAAGCAAAATAGATCTCTGCAAAGTATTATGGACGCGACCTTTTGGAGAAGCAAGTCGGTATTCGCGTCATTTTACTTAAAAGATGTCCAGACTCTTTACGAGGACTGCTACACACTGGGTCCATTCGTTGCAGCGAGTGCAGTAGTGGGTGAGGGTTCTACCACTACATTCCCTTAATTCCAATATCCTTTTAATCTGTCTCTTGAAATGTTTTTAATCTTGTTTTTGGGTTGTACGGAAGGCTAAGAAGCCTTTCGCATCCTGGTTGATTTGGCGGGTGGTCAAATGTCATTTCTTGAGAGCGCCCAGATTAGGGGTTTGATGAGGTCCTGTTGTATACTTCAGCTCCTGGGAGTCTTTCAGCATCCTAAGAGGATGGCTGGGCTTCGTGAGGAAGACAGACTAACAAGGCAGAGTAATCGTCTAAGTCAACTTCCTTACCAGGTACCTATATATTTGGGTTTTGTTATGATATAACTGTCAAAAACTCTAAGCATATACGCTGTAAACTTTATTAATTCTGGTCTCTACCCATCACCATGGGTGTGAATCAGCTATTATATATTCACCGGCTAAGTTAAATATTTAAAAATGATATTTTAATTATAAAATAAATTTTTGAATATACTTACCCGGTGAATATATAAATTAAAGGCCCCCCCTTCCTCCCCGATAGAGACCCAGCGGGATGAGAAGAACTGGAGCTGTTTACATGTATATGCGGTATCTGGCCGATAGTTGGCGCTGGTGGGCACACCCGCAACCTTCATAGCGATCGCTCGCGAGTTTTTGTGTTTTTCTGTCGAGCCGCCGGAGACGTCGGCTATTATATATTCACCGGGTAAGTATATTCAAAAATTTATTTTATAATTAAAATATCATATTTACAGGGTGATCAAATACAAAGGGAAGTATATTTGAAACCAGCCGTTGAAAGAGATTGGAGTAGTTTATGGAAATTGAAGGATGCTGCAAAAGCATGATATTGTAAGGTAGTGAGTGTAGTGAAAGAATTTGGGAGGAAAGAGAAGTAAACTGAAGCCAAACATATTTTATTGGAGGAAAGACAATTAACTGGAGGGTATATTATTATGCTCCCATGTGGATGACTTTTGCTATGGGGGAAATAAATGGTTCATGGAAAAAACAATTGGAAGGCTAAGAGGGAAACAAAGTGTGCCAACAAGAAAGTAAGAGTGTTCAAGTACTGTACATAGGAGTAATGTTAGAGAAAAATGAAAGAATAAATATCATACAATGGAAAGATGTCAACTCTGTTAAGGAACCAGAAGGTAGACAATATATTGGTAACAGAAAACGAAGTCATAATGAACTAAGAGTATAGGTTGGTGGTTGGACAGCTTAATTGGATATCTATGCATACAGTGCCAGAAATATCGTACGCGGTTAGTGAATTCAGTAAGTTATTTCAGGAAGGCACAACACAAGATATGTGAAAATTTATTATAGTACTAAGGAGTTAAAACTATAATGGGAGAGATGGTATTTGGTGAACTGCAAGACGAGAATATCTATTACAAAGAGTATGCAGATGCATCCTTTTGAAATGTTGAAGATGGGCATACACAATTTGGTTATATAATACCTTTGACAGATGGCAGGAGGAGATGTCCTACAGTATATGGTAGGAGTCTAGAAAATTAAGAAAAGTAGCAAAATCTACTATTAAAACAGGCGTTAAGTGTGAGAGGGAAGGTTTAATATATTTTAATAGGTTATTGGTAGGAATTAGAGAGAGAGAGAGATTAAAGGCAATAATGAAAACAGACAGTAAAACACTTATGGCAGTCATGAAATCGAGTACGAGAGTCGGTGGTAAAAGACAAAAGATAGAGATTGCAACTATCAGGGAAACATTGAAATCTGGATAAATACAAGAAGTGCAATGGATAGCAAGAAAGAAATTGCTGATGTAATTACCAAGGCAGTATTCTCTGAGGAAAACATCAGGGCATATGTGGAGTCGAGATATGAAGGAGAGTGAGAGGCTAGGGTTGTAGAAAGGAGACTACTGTTGGAAAGAGATGGGAGGGGAGGAGAAAGAGTTTAGTATGATTAGTTAGAGAATTTCTTTTAATGCTTTAATCTAAGTAAGAGAATTTAGAAAACAGTAGTACAGTATGATAGTTGAAAGGTTATTAAGTGAAGATGTACAGTATTATTAGAAAGGGTTGATATGTGGATATGTAGAGAAGATTGCGAGATCATGATAGCAAGATTAGGCTATGAAATATGGGCCCTGTTCCCTAACTTAAGGAAGGGAGCCAGCCCCAACTGGTGACTGATAGATGTTTGGCCATAAACTTTTCTGTCTCAGAAAGAATGATCATCCCCAAAACCAGAATTTGGATGACAAGACACTTTCTCCAGGAAAGGATTACCCGTCCTGAGAAACGCCTGCTCTAGTATCTGTGGTGCGAAAGATATTCCGGGGAAGGGGGGGTGATGGTTTGAGAATATACCCACTGGGAAGTCAAAAGTTTCCCTAATATTTTTTCCTGTCCATCGGTTAAACAGAATTTCTGTCCTTCCTTACTACTCTGGAAAGGGTACAAGCCTTTCTGGAAAAGATTAGTAATCACCTAAGGATACCTTAAGAGCAGAAAATTACCTCTACCCCTGTCAGGAAGCATGACGAGGTGTTTTGCAAAAAGTCTCCCCAACAAAGGTTAGCTTTAATTGATTTTCCTACCATGATTCATACAACTTGTGCCAGATTGCTTGTTAGCACTATTTTCTGCTAGTATTATGTTAATAGCAAACGACGTCCTCCCTCAAAGTTGGAATATAAGACCAGGAGATACAAGGCAGTCAGATGGACATCTTGACTTACTATGAATAACAAACAATCATCATGTAGAGATGAACCCGAAAAGATCTGAACCGAATAAAGAGGATTTCTTTTAGACCAATCGCAGTGAGCTTGCTTGACATGTCAAATAGAATCCTCACTAATGCCTTCCTTGGGAAAAGTTAATTAACAAACAAGGGCCGTCAAAGAGAACCCATACTAGGAAGACTCTAACATGGAGAGCATTCAAAGACCTTATCTACTTGGCTAAGGACTGTTTGACAGTTTTGAAAATAATTCCTATAGCTTTCATGAGGGTTCAGATCTAGTTATAGATCTTGAAGTACGCTCTGGTTTTGGATACTAGAATTCGTGCCCGAAAGAATTATAGACACCCTAGTTATCAAGGCTTCTGGTGGACAGAACTGTCTCATTGGAGTAATTTTCCCCTTTCTACTACTGAGTAGGGAAGAAGGGTTTTCATTATCTACGAAGATTATCCTCGCGACCCATCGTCTCAGTGAAAGGCCTAAGTCAAAGATCTAACTACCCTTATTCTGACTCTTATCCTCCAGCAAATAAACAAACCTACTTGTAGGGTTTCCTTCCCCTGGAAACCCATCGCAGAAATGCTATATTTCCTGGGGTGATCATATTCTCCATTTAGAATGAGAACCAGATCTGGGGAATTTTACTGGAACTTCTCTCAAGCTCGCGTCTCTAAAGTCTTAGGGAAGGACAAACGCTCCAACGCAGGAATGAACAGAGTATTCCGACATCCCTGTCTAGAGATACTTAGGATATTCTCCTGTGGATGCCCTCAGATCATTAGAAGTTTTCCTTCCTGTACATAAGCACCCTGTTGGCTAAGGCCTAACATGAAATATACTATCTTTAGGGGAAGGGAGTTCCCGCGATATGACATGAGAAAGCTGCCACCTTGTCATGGGTGTGGTTCAATGATCAATCCAGACTCGGGCTAGAAAAGATATCAGGTTATACTTTCATTATATTCTTTCAAAGAGGTTCCTGATCATACGAACAATTGGGTATTCTGTTTCGTAGAGCAGTGAGAGTTTCTAATAGAAAAAAAAAGCTGGAACTTATCACTCCTTCCTTTTGTGTTCAAGAACTCTGGCTACTCCAGAAGAAGGTAATTGGCGACAATTCCTTTCTACAAGTATAAAGAATATCAGAACCACTTATGCACACTCAGGAGAAGCCTCTCTAGGGACCCCCTTCCAGCAATCTGTACATGTGAGTTTGCTGCAACCTCAGCCTTCCACAAAACTGTGCATTAATACAAGTTCTCAAACTGTTGTTGGATAGAAAGGAAACCCACCGTTGGACATTATACCTTAAAGATGGCACATTCAAGTCTTTGGGCATTCTTTTCAACGTGCGTCTAGTGACAATACTATTAGGATCTGACAATTCTCACAGGACATGTCAGGTTCTCTTAGATCACTTGCTAATAATGTTATTATGTATCAGAGAAGGTTTTTATGTGAAGCATCGAAATTTCACATTCTCTTGCTACTACTAATAGTAATTAATCTTCTAGAGAGGAAGGGCTTACCTCTTCACTTCACGGAGACTTCCTCCCTCTTAAAGAAGACTCCTCCATATAAATGACTCGTTAGTTCGTATCTTCGTAGGAATAAACTACAAATTTTAAATAATTTGTAGTTTTCCTAGCTATACAAACCTAACATTTACTAAAGGTCCCACCTCAATCACCCCGCAAGTCTCTGACTAGGTGTGTGTTGTGAGCGGACACTGTGAGCAACCTCCCGCTTGCTACTATCGCATTCATTGCATTCACCCAGCACGAAGCTTGACGCAATGATTGTATTACATTATTAAAACAACAATAAATAGTACAATAGAGGTCGAAAGGAAAGAAGCTGAGAACAAGAATAGTGCAGTTTGTGGTGATCCTAACCAAGTTGTTGCCAGGAAGTTCCATGGAGAATCGAAACAACGATGATAAAATCCGTGGTGGTAGATACCTGAGTGTGTGCTCTATTTGGTAGATGCCATTCATGTACAGACAGTCCCCAACTTACGAACACAATAGGGACCGAGAGTCTGTTCGTAAGTTGGATTGTTCGTAAGTCGTTAGTGTTAAATTTTGGTCTAGAGTAAGCGTAACCTAACTCAGATGTCTACGATTTTCAGCCGTAGAAGTCAACAAATAGCCCCATTTCATATAAAATAGGTTATTACAAATATTTTACTTTATCATATTACAGTAGTTTGTATAATACTGTAAAGTTCAGTACAGTATGTTGTTTTATTATTCTGTACTGCACACTACATAATAGAAACTTGCACAAACAATCGGCCATACATATGCACTGCATTTCTGAATCAGCTGACGAAGTAAAATCGTAGTAAATATAGTGTACTTTACATTTAGTACAGTACTGTACATTAATTCCTTTTTAAATAAAAGTACTGAAAGCTACTTTATTGTTCCATTACCCATTTTTTTTTGCTAGAAACTTACGTAAACAAGCGGCCATTTGCATTATATACTGTACTGTAATGTTTACCTTTTCACGCTCTGATAAAATCAGCTGACTTGTACCGTACTGTATTTACTGTATGTAACAGTACTGTGCATTTAACTGCTTCATGGTTGTTTTGGTATTGTTAAATAAAATGCAGGAGGTTAGTTTACTGAATTGTTTTATTTTAATTTTGACCGACGGAATCATTCTTTGTAGAGTATACGTCACGTATCTTGGACGTCATGTAATTGGCGGAAGCGCGCTGACAAACCGAAAGATTTCCTTTCATTATGTTGCCGAGTAATCTTATTACAGCATTCCCATAATCGAAACACCGAGTAACGATATCAAGTGTTTTAGTGGTCTGTATCATTAGTTATGAGATTAGTACAACTTACCGTAAAGTTAAGAAAAAAAAAGTCTGAGGCAAATCAAGTGATTTTCTTCCGATCCGTTACTATTCCCATAATCGAAACATCGAATAAGGATATAAAGAATTTTTTAATAATTTTCAAAGAAATATGAAGATTTAACTGCATTAAAAATCAAAATACGGAGAGAGAGAGAGAGAGAGAGAGAGAGAGAGAGAGAGAGAGAGAGAGAGAGAGAGAGAGAGAGAGAGAGAGAGAGAGAGAGAGAGAGAGAAAGGGGAGGGGTGCGTATTCCGTGTATAACTAATAATAAGGTCTATCAACGAACTGTATGGAAAATGTGATACCCTATAATACATTGGCGCTGTTGTAATATTCACTATGAAGAGATTTCGAACTATATGTGCGCATAATCGTAATACTGCAGCGTGACCTTGAGATCAGCTGATCTCCCAACCAAAAGTAAATCAAAAGTAATTGTTGATTATTGAAATGCTCAAGAAATAAAAAAAAAAAATATGAACGTGCTTTAATAAACCACAATTAAACACAATGTCTAATGAAATATGAAGGCTTAATATTGAACGAAAAATTGAATACTGTATGAAGCTTTAGAATTAACTACCCATATGCGATTGACAGAGCGAGCACACACACACACACACAGAAAGAGCTACAACTATTTCGCATGATACCTAATAATAAGAACTGTAGGGAAACTGATTTTCTGTAACATATTGGCGCTGATGTAATATTCATCTTGAATATATTTCTAATATGTTAAGAAATAAAAAAAAATGCCAAAAGTCTGATGACGTTATATTTCTTCTGGCGGAAGGCGAGAGGCAAATCAAGTGGTTTTCTTCCGATCCGTTACTATTCCCTTAATTGAAACATCGAATAAGGATATAAAGAATTTTTTAATAATTTTCACAGAAATGTGAAGATTTAACTGCATTAAAAATCAAAATACGGAGAGAGAGAGAGAGAGAGAGAGAGAGAGAGAGAGAGAGAGAGAGAGAGAGAGAGAGAGAGAGAGAGAGAGAGAGAGAGAGAGAGAGAGAGAGAGAGATATTTAACTTGAGATGAAATCTACGGATGTTTACGAACATGTTTGGACTTCCTTCAATTTGTGTTCGTATGTACCGTTGTTCGTAACTCGAATGTTCGTAAGTAGGGGAGCGACTGTAGTCTCATGTTTACTAGGTGCACTAATGTACTGAGGAAAGAAAACAAGAATTATTTTAAAGTGTTTAAGATATAACAAAGCTTCTGGTGACAAGAGATTAGTGAACAGAAGGGGAGTATAACAATACATTTTATTATTGTAATTAGCCTCATTTGATTTTGTTTTTTCTTTTGCAGGTATACCTGAAGGTGGGCATTAAGTTACAAAGAGAAACTAAACAAATCTGAAAAATATTACTGCAATTAGTTTGTGAGAGAGTCCATTTGTGTAATGTTTATTTGTCACTTCCGTGGTTCATGAAACTTCATTTCATTATCATACTCATTTGTAGAATTGTTTTTTTAATTTTTTATCTATAATCATATTTTATACTCCTACTAACATATAATATTTTCTGTTGACATAGTTAATATTACCAATAGTGTCGTCCTAGATTTTATATATTTGTATTGCTGTAACTAACAGTTTCTAAAACTGACAAGACTTACCCCTTGTGCTTTGTATATAAAATCATGTTACTAACTGTAAGTCCCAGGACAGCAAACCCTTTGTATTTGTAGATGTAAGGAGAAATTGTCAGTACAGTAATGGTGTAGTGTAATCGTGGATATGAAATGTCCAGCTTGTATGGTTAAGAATAAGTGGTCAATGTTGATTGCCTGATTCATTATGATGTGCAGCTGTAATGTTTTTAGTGTGTGTGTGTTTGAAGGCTAAGTTCCTATCCTCAAAAACTGTATGCTGGTGTATTTACTTTAAAAAATTCTAAAATATGGGCATCAAGATGATAAAGATCAAGTAGCTTCTTGCTTGATATTTATGGTTTCATTTAGGGGGAAAATTTTTTCTTGAAGCAAAATGCTTGAAAATTTAAATCAATTGCTTTTGATATATGAATGTATGATCTGATGAATAGGCTCTGAACGAATTTCAATTACCAAAAACATAGTTAAAAAATTAACAACATCATTATCATATACAGTACAGTACTGTACAAAGTCGAATAAATATTCCAGAAATATCCATTGGCTATATAATGTGTTGAATTTTAACGAGGTCAAGATACCAAGGAAAGAAAATTTAATCTGCAAAGTATCTCATTGCCATGTTCATTATCAGTTGAATACCTAGGTTAGTGCATTAAACATTTGTTACTTAAATTCCAATGAATATATAAATTTTAGAAAATTTAGATAATGTAATGGTGATGACTTATGAGCCTGAATTAATTTTTAAAGATATTGTAATGATACGAAAAATCTGGAACCACCAAGTTAATTCAAGTTTGTTGGTGAAATTGTAGGTTAGAAAAGTTGGTTGGTGAAATTGTTGGCAAGAAATATTTGGCAATGTACAAGACAAGCATTTGGAAAAAAATGGGTGTCAAGGATAACTAATTTAATTCCAGGAAACAATAACTGCCTTGCAAAATAGAAAATTCCCTATATTTTCTGTACATACCAGATTTGAGCTTCTAAATACTGTATATTTCTGTGTATAAAACAACACTTAAATCCTAAAACTCACACCTGAAAATTAGGGGGTCCTCTTATACAACTGATTTGAAAATCACATCATGAATTCCAAGTGATGTTTATTAGTAGACTACTAGGCCTTGGTACGTTAACGATAATAAAGGTAACCAATTTACCTTGCATATTATTGGTAAAAGTTCATAATCAATAACCTATGAGGAAAAATTCCATAACACTGAAGTAAAGTTTACCTATGAGAGCCCTTTTCGATATTTTTCATGGTATAGTGATAATGCCGGCCATATCAACATTTAGATTAGCAAGATATTCATTTATCATTAAAAATCCATCATGATTCAAATCATCCTCACTTTCTCTAATCTCCCACCATCCTCTTTCACATCAAGCATTCTAGTGGTAGCACAACTGTTAGATTCCTTACTGCTTGTATATTTTTTAATTCAATACTAGCCTTGTACTTTCTTTTATACTGATGTTTCCATAATTACTGTGGACTAGGAAAAATATTTTGGAAATGCAATATACAATTATTGTTTCTAAGAATTTATAAGAGTTAAGAACAATAAAATTATCGTAAATCATCATGCTGTCATTAGCAGTAGTTTGTTATTGTTGACCAAACGCAAACAAAAAGGGTTCATAAAATGGTTAAATATATAATCTTTACTAAAAGCTCGTGTAAATACGTTCGTTATGATCAACAATGAAATGTAAAGGATTTCAGTTTTACGTGGCATATTTAGGAAAACCATGATAATTGACTTTATTTCGTATATTTTGAATTTGTAAGGATAAGGTAACAAACAATATTAGAAATAACATCATTACTTTATTAAGTAACCAATACTGTAATTGTTAAGATATCTGTTGCTTCATAAGCTAACCTATACACAGATGTGTCCATGCTTTAGTTTGTTAGTTATGATTGGTGATGAAACTAACAAAACAATTACAGTTTGGGCAGTATGCTTCGAAAAATTATGATCTAATATCACCTTTTACTGTATTAATTTAATTTGGATATCTAAGGATACATTATAAGCTAGCCTATTCACTGATGGCTTTGTAATTCACCAGTCGTCTTATGCAACATATAAGAGTTCGTAAAGTTTTGCCCTAACTCTCTACCTCGTCTTGTCTATAGGTCATCTTATACGTGGAAATATACAGTAATTAATCTTTTATAATAATAAATATGTTATTTACTGAATGCAATTTTTTTTTAAATGTTATTTACTGAATGCAGTTATTTTATTACAATCTGAAGGTTTCAGAAACCTGTCTGGTCATTTGCATAAAAGTTTGCAAGTCATTCGTGTTCATACTGTATTCTAGTAAAAAAACTAATGAATTTATTGACATAACTCCAAATTATTTTGTCAAAACATGAGCAATTAAAGTTTTCTACTATTCTAAGAAAAGTGTTTTCAAAGTGTAACTAACCTGGCTTAAAGGCCTTGGAATATGTATTCCACGAGATTGTTTTTAGAGGATAAGGAACAGACATTGCTCACTGATATGAGAAGATCCTCTTGATAGCAGAAACAAGTCAGATAGGGACTGCAAGAGGCCTGTATTTGCATAACTAACTAACAAGCATAACTGTACTGAATCTGTTAATAGTTTGTTTTACGTAACATACTGAACTAAGGCTGCCTACCCATAATTTAAAATGTGTGACATGCTCAGACCAAGTATAAATACTTGGGACAGACTATAGGAATAGGCTTTCTATGAGAAATTTTGCAACAACTAAATTAAAAGGTAATTCTATACAGTATACAGAAAAGAATTATACCTTACATTGCTTATAAGTTCCATGAGGCTAGGATTTTGGCTTAATCTTGAAAATTAAGTGCCAGAATAAAACCAGAATTGTAGAAAGGTCACATTATGGTCAAGAAGATATCTGCAAGAAAAATAAATGTATGGTTAAATTATGGCCTGAAGGTTAAAAATGCCTAAATGAATGTAGATTATATAATATATCTTGGATTGCTTGCTTTCATTGGTAATTTACTGTTTTAAAGGTGCCATTCAGTAAGAGCTTTATATACAGCAGAGTGTAGTATTAACACAGAAAATTACATTTTAGGACTACTAGTTCCCTAAAATATGAAAAAATGTACAAAGATATTGTATGATAAGTACTGTGTGAGCTGTAACTATCATCTTGTCTTGGGCTTCTGCCTTACAGGGTCAAATTGTATAAATTAAAGGTTTAACAAACTTCACTTCAGTCCTGTGGTTTCTCTTTGATGATTTTGTTAGTAAGGTTTAAATTACAGTACTGTACTCTCCTATATCAATTACACAGTATACCAGTTACAATAATGGGCAAACCTGCATTTCCATAGCATGTTAACAAGAGCTAAAAAAATAATGAAAAAAAATTGCAAACCAACTATGGCATGTAATTGGCAAACTATAAATCAGTCAGCACATCTCATATAGCAATACACTTTTCACCTAGGATATAAATTACATAAATTTATACAATCTCCCAGCATACTGTTCTACCTGCCCATCTTAGTAACAAACAATTTTTGAATATTTTATAATTTTTTCAATTTACCCTTAACTTTACAGTTTCCTAGTTTTCAAATAAAAACATTCTTTAAAGAAGAATGAATGAAAAAGTTATGTTTAGTTTCTTTCCTTATACTTGTCATGTTTTCAGTGCTTAAAATGTATTTTAATTCACAATGGAGGAGCTGGCTTCCAGGTTTTTCTCTTGGGTTAAACTGTAGAGTTGGTTGACACTATTGTATTATTTCTGTGAATGTCCACTGCTGTTCATATTGCTCTTTATCCAGAAGCTCAGTTTAATAGACATTCACCGGCAAATTTTAGAATTTCATCATTTTCCTAAAGGAATGCAAACTTCTAACAGTAAGTGGCAAGCTCCTCACAACTGCTAAGCCAGAAACTGTTTTGTCTCCAATTTTCCCAGCCATTTCAGCCACAATCTCACGTTCCCCAGGTTGTTTACATACTGCCCCTAGTTTCATTGGCAATTAATGCTTGGCCACTGGAATTGTTTCCAGTTCATGTTCCACATTTTCTTTGCATGTATCGCACTGGGGTCAATACAGGATTTTAATAATAGTCGTGAAGGGTGTATTTCATTCTTGGTATCGCTCGCGTAAAAGTTAAGCAGAGCAGTTGTGGAATGGAAGGACTTTTCAAAACAAAACATTGTTGAAATGCCAAAAGGCCTATTATATTCAAGAATGTCAGTCTGCTACCACAGCTGGCTTATGGAATTTTTATTTTCCTCCTTTAATAATCCCAGATGATAGCTCTCAATATAATTAGCATTCAGAATGTGCCATAACAGAATAGTTAATTTAGCCTCCTTAGTTAATGGTACTAAAACTTAAATGTCCATTGATTTATTTTTCATCAAAATCACTTTTGTTTTCTGTTGCATTTTTAAAATCTGAAGATGGTTCTTTCAGCAAAACGTAAAGTAATTTAATAACTTACATTAAAACGCAAACCACTTCATGGTGGATGCTGAAGGTGCATGGTTGTCATTTACATCACACAGAACTTTATAATCGTTAGAGATTATAGTACAAGATTACAAAACATTGTTTTTTATACAGTACTGTAGGTACTTTATGTAAATATTTTCTGTAAGAAACTAATTTTAACCTAATTTTGTAGTGAAAGAAAGTTCCTTATTCATTTTTACCCTAATGCAATTTGGATTTTGTATATAAGAGGGGAACTTACATAACGTATGTGCCATTTAGTATGTCTTAGGATCCATCCTACTTGAAAAGGAAAGAATGCATTTATGGTCATACCTGTGAAACATACTCCACTTAATGGCTCTTTGGTTTTCCTTCTAAATAAAAATTTATGTAGTATGCAAAGACAAAAATCAAAACAGTTAGTACCAGCAACATTTTCTTGAATCTGTAATTTGAAATCTCTGACATTCAACTATTGTAGATATACTAATTTATTGTAAGTGCATTGTACTTGTGACACACTGACATATTGTTGAGGTTCCTTATTCACTTGTAAATCTTGTGGCTAGTATACTTGTGTTCCAGATATGCTATAACCAGCACAAATTTTGTTAATGCATTACTTTCCAAGAGGCATTTTCTATAAGCATAATGTACATTAATTGCTTCCTTACCAACACTGCCCTGTTAAAACTAATATAAATTTATCACAATTTTTATATCTAAGAAAAGTGATATAGATTATAATTATTATTTTTTTCCGTACTGTAGTTAATGGAAGGTCTTGTAATAGTATTTAGGTCTGTTGGTATAAGCCAAGGGGTAGCCCAAAGTTTTGTCTACTACACTGGTTATAACCATATAACTTTCAGAATTTTATATTTGTCAGCCTGATTTTGTGACGTATTTCCCCATTGTCAGTCTTGTATTAAAAAAGCATTTGTAACCCAGTCAAGAGATTAAATTGGTATCGATATTCTTCTTTAGTTAAATCATAGGCAGTTGCATACTTTGTGGCTAGTTCTATCTTCTGTGTTTTGATGGAATTAGCCAGTAACTTTTACATGCTTTGATGGCAAAAATACATTGCCATTATAACTTTTTAGAGCTGGTTTATAATGTATTGTAGAGTGTATGAATCAACATGTCGTATTTACTGTGTCAAAAACAAACCAAAAATATATATTTGAAGGTTATTGAAAAAAATATATTTTAAGAATATATATACTGTATGGTGTTATTTAATTACTTACCTATATGATAATTTTTAACCTGAATAAAAAATACTTGTTTCCTTGCAATGTCCCATTGGCTGTTACATTTTGGGCCTTTCCCTTTCCTCTTAAATTTGCACCTAGTGTATATTCCCTCTTCCATTTTTCAGTCCAACCCCCAGTTACTATAATTATTATTATTACTAGCCAAGCTACAACCCTAGTTAGAAAAGCAGGATGCTATAACCCCAAGGGCCCCAACAAGGAAAAATAGCCTGGCGAGGAAGGGAAATAAACTAAAAGAGATGTAATAAACAATTAAAATAAAATATTCTAAAAAGAGTAACAAAATTGACAAAGATCTTTCATATATAAATTATAATAAGAGCCATGTGTCCTGATCAACGTGCGAGAGCCATTAGGTTGTAACCGAGAGGCAAGGTAATTGCGACTAAACTTTGTTAAATCACAAAAATACCAGGAATTGCGAGCAAACATTAAAAAAAAAATTAAACATGAGCTATCAGGTTTATTCAGGTTTGTTTAATAACAACAGAACAGGGAAAAAGTGAGTGATAAGATAAAAAGCAAAACTGTTGGTGTACAAGCGTGTATGAAACACGTGCGGTACATCAACATGAAAACATTAGCTACAAGTTTTAGCTTTTGAAATTCCACCAATTCAATTACCTACAGTAATTAGGAAGATACCCACAACTTGGTCATAGCTAGATTAAAACTTCTAGAATATTGTAGTGTAGTACTGAGCCTCATGATTTAGAAGGAATGACTATTAGAATTAATTGCAACCTAGTATTACAACAGGATGGTAGAGTCCAGGCAGATCTGAATGCAAAGAATGGTCATATATATATATGAAAAACTTTATGCAACAGGTTTAATAAACTAACTGAACAATGGTGCCACAGATGAATATCTAGATCAAGAATGAGAAATTTAATACACCCTAAGTTTGTGTCCAACAAATTAAGGCCCGATTCATTGATTTGAAGTTTTCTGGCATCCTGACATCAAAGGACATTGCAGCCGATGTGGTTTATAGTAAAGAATAAAATAATATTCAATTAAAGCCACAAAATTAAGGTCATTATAAAAGTTGAAAAGCTTTCAGAAGAGCTGCTTCTAAAATAAATCTAAAAATGCTGCTACCATAGTGCGACACGTCCAAAAATCTTGGCAAGGACAAACCTGCCATCCTCACCTTGAGCCTCAAACAGATCTATTTCTTTTCATGCTATAAGCGGGAGCATTGACACAACGAATGCCTCACTGTCATGAGTGTCAATCATTCATTGGAATATGGCTGGTGTTAACCAGTTAGCAGATACTCGTGTCTCTTCAGTGTGACCAATGCGAAGACAAAAGAGTCGTCTCCCACTTTCGGGGCATAATGTTATATTTCCAAGTGAATATAACATTCATTACTTCTCTCATTTTATTTTCAACTAAACTACCCCAATGCTGATGACAATTATTGTAAATCAAATTCTTAATGCTAGGTAAAGAATAAAGAATCATCACAAAGGATAGGATACCTTCTTGGTAGCAACTCGGCTGCAGGTTTCTTTGACAGGAAATCTGCCTTCTCATTTACACACACACCTACGTGGGCTGGAACCCAGCAAAAAGGGATTTTGACGAAGGAAAAATCTATTTCTGGGGAGAGACCTGTGACGGCCGGTGAAAAGAGTCCTTCTTTACACTTTTCTGATATAAATCTTCCAAATATACCAGAGAAAGATAAAAGCATGGAATGCAGAGGTTACTACCCTCGCGCGAGCACCTCGTGGGTGTCGTGTATACATCAGGGGCGTGTGAAAACCACTATTCACAGGCTGTCTTCCATTTAGATAATTCCTTCATCAAAGGGAAGGGCCGTAACAAAGGCCCCAGAAACCACACTTGGACCACGCCACCGTCACCCAACACGAACGCCCTCTAGGTCATCCTTCTGTTTTGGACTTGCCCGCATAGTCGTATTTTTTGTGCTCTCGGTGTTTTTCAAGTGTTTGTCGTAAATTCACCTTTACCAATGTTAAGTACCATAGTTTGTTTTGACAGCTTTTTTCAGTACCGGGCATTTGTTCTCTTTCCAGTAAGGTGGATTTTAATTTTGGAAGTGACTTGGCCTTCCTCGGTGATGGCAGCCATGTTGGATTCGTTTGCTTCGCTAGTATTTCAAGTTAATATTGCCCATCTGGTACTCATCTAGGTTATATCACTTACGTTTTATGACCATTATTATTATCATTATTTTATTATTGTTTTTACTATGGTATTTTTTTGCTAGCAAGTCCAATTTGGACGAACGAAGAATAACGTACTTGCCTTTGTTATAGTTTACGTACACGCCTCGGGAAGGTGGTCGTTTTAGACTACTGTATATCTTTTTATTTATTTGTAACGCTGTCGTTATTTTTTGTTCTTGGTTATTACAATTTTATCATTATTCTTATATCATATTATTGTGTGCTTTTGGTTTTTTATAATGTAACCATGAGAGCGTGAGCATGGAGTTCTCGATTTCTGTTACTACAGTTACGAGTTACCCTTTCTCTCGTTTTCTTTCTTAATCTCGAGTAAGGAGAGGTGGATTTCCCGTTTTCCGTTTTATACGCTCACGAGTTATCCCTGCCTCCTCTTCTTCTCCGGGTTTATGATATTACGTTTGATGGTATTTACGTTTTATTGATGTGGTTACTGTTAATATAGCTAGCATTATTAATAGGTTCCGTTAGTGTATGAGACATTATTTTGGGATCGCTTTATGCCGCCACCCGTAGTTCCGTTCTCTTCGGAACGTTCATCGCCTTGAGTTATACTCCGCTATAATGGATACTCATTTCTATACTGTACCTCTCAGTTCAGTAATTACATGCCATTCTAAAATCTTTAAAACTAGAGGGTAACTGGAATTAAAAACTGCTAAAGCTTGGAGACTCCTTGTATCAATGAAAATCTTAGAAGTACCCTCCTCCTCCTCCAACACTATCTTCTGAATAGCAGTTAGTATGCCATACATTTCAGCAGTAAATATGAAAATTGTTAGAGGAAGTAAGCCTCTACAATTAAAAGCATTAGTATATACAGTACTTCAAATCCAATGCCAACATCAGATTTGGAGCCCTCAGTATATATAAAAATCAATTCCCCATGTTCTGCAACATGTTCCATAATAAGAGACTGGCCCTTCCAAGTCAGTCACATTCTTTTTAACACCAAGAAAAAATAAAAAAAATCTCTGGTAACTTCCATGAAGGGGTTGATGACATCTTATATAGAAGCACCTTACTTCTAATTATATCAAGACTGTTTAAAAATTGTTTAACCCAAAAAACATAAGGTTGAGATTTTGGGTGCTACACAATGTATGAGTGCCTTAACTAGGCTTGCAGTGTGAAAGGCTAAAGAATTAGGATGTCTTTGTAACCTAAACCAATACCGAACAATAGAAAAATGACAAATTTGTAGATAATTTGTATTTTTCCTAACTATACAAATTTTAGCTATTTAATAGGGGTATTACTTTCGGCGTAGCTGAAATGACGAGCCACTATTTTTAACGAGGGTTCACTACCCACACCGCTAGTTGGCGGGGGTGGGGAGGGTAGCTTGCTAAACCCCCCCCCCCCCACCCTCACACACCTGTGATTGAGCTCACTTTGCTTGGAGGTAGGACTTCAAGGGGGATAGGGCTGGCGGGCAAGTTTGGTTAAATAGCTAAGGTTTGTATAGTTAGGAAAAATACAAATTACCTACAAATTTGTCATTTGTTCCGTAACTGGAATACAAACCACGCTATTTAATAGGGGTGACTTACCCATTTGGAAGGGTGGACGTCCCTGCCAGTCTGTCTTTTTGGCTTTGCCTGGAGGCTCCTTATCTGAGTGTGTTAGCACTCAAGAAATAAGGAGCCCCTGCACCTCGCTAAACCCTTGCTACGCAAGGTCTGCGGCCTACGCAGGCTGTGTGTGAAGGTTTGTAGAAGTGTGACTCATCCTAGAAAGTTGTTCCAAAGTTCTTTAGATGGAAATCTGTGCACTAGGACTTTCCCAATACCACCTCGTCAGGGTATGGGGACGTAACAGTATTAATCTTAATACTAGGAACACAAGGGAGCATGGTTTACCTGCTGTGGTTTGAGGTCAGCTATGCAGAGAAGCCAGGATGCTGCTTTCCACAAGAGAGGGGATGATGAAGAAAAGATTAAGGGCCAGTCAAACTTTTTCATTCATGCAGACTACAACTGGGTAACAATGCCCTCAACCTTCTGCTACTTGTCCAATAAGGAGCTTGAGGTTTTAAACCAGCTGTTGTGCAGCCACCACCGGACCAACAGAAAAAGTATCGAGTCTCCTGTGGGTCACATCTTGCAGGTAGTGGGATGTGAACGTGGTCTGTCGTTTCCACACACTAGCTTGAAGAACCTGCGACACTGAAAAATTTCTTTTGAAGGCCAGGGACGTAGCTATGCCCTTGACATCATGTGCTCTGGGGCGACGAGACGGAGGGGGATCTGGATTCAGTGCAAGGTCAATGACCCTACGAATCCATGCTGAGATGGTGTTCTTGGTGACCTTCCTCTTAGTCCTTCCTGTGCTGACGAATAGTGCTGGCACACGAGGACGGGTTGGGGCTGTTCTCTTGAGGTACAGCCTCAAGCTCCTAAAAAGCTGTCCTCCCTTAAAGTCTGAAGTTCTACGAAGATAGACCTTTAGGCACTCTACTGGACATAGAGAGACATCTTCCTTCAGAGGGCAGATTCTCCAGGGACCCCACCTTTTGGTGGGTAGCTCATTTTTGGTGAGAAACGGGTCCGGAAAAATATTCAGTTCTCCCCCTTCCAAGAACTGAATATGACCTTCCTCTCTCGAGAGGGCCACTTTTTCACTAACTCTGGCCCCCGAGGCTAGTGCAAATAGAAATATATGTACATTTTTATTTTATACGTTTATAATAGTGTTTTGTGATTTTTAGTCCTGTTTTTGTGTCCAAGAGAGCGGGAGATTGGGGTCCCCGTTTTCTGTTCGCAGTCACGAGTTACCCCTTTCTCTCGTTTTCTTTCTTAGCTTCGGTGGGGGAGCGGATTTCCCGTTTTCCGTTTTGTGCGTTCAGCGGGTTCTCCCTCCCTCACCTCTCCCCCTCTGGGTGGATGATAACTTACGAGTTATTTATTTTTCGTGACTTTTCAATTGTTAGCGTTATTTTGGTCCGTGTTTCGTCCTCTCCCCGTTACGGCTCGGGAGTAGTTATGAACGTTATCCACTCCGCCTTGAGTTATACTCCGCCACGAGGGATTCTCAATAACTTTCGTTCTATTGTTATATTTATATTGTTTACTACATGGGACGGGCTTCATATTGTTTAGATAAGACCCTCCGGTGGCCCTTACTTCGGTCTCAGGCCACGGCCATATCCACAATAGCCTTTGTTATTACAACTGTGTTGTTATTCACAATAATTATTCAGGACCTTTCTTCTCCCTCCGGCCTCACCGGAGATCGTAAATACGCTTTACTATAATCTAAGCTTTAGTCTTTAGCTACGACTTAGCTTTTTATCTTTCACAATTGAATTATTAGCCACAATTGAATTATTCAGGGCATCTCATTATCCTCCGGCGTCACCGGAGGTCGCCCAAACACTTAACACTTAAAGTTGCCTTAGCTAATTAGCTAAGGCTCCTTTATTCAGGACATTTCATTACGATCCGGCCTCACCGGAGCTCCGGCTTCACCGGAGGTCGCCCATACACTTCACTCTTATATTTGCCTTGCCTTTAGCTAAGGCTGGTGTTTGTATTTATTTTAAGGGCATGTCACTGCTTCCCCGACCCTTGGAGGTCGGCGGATTACTTTAAGCTTATTATCCTTATGTCATTAACAGACATTGGGTGCATTACAAATATACAGACAATTGAATTTTAAAGTGCCAACAATGGTATGGGGCAGTATCAACTTAAAGTTAATAGTTAGTTGTTTGGTCAATGCAATATGGGTGCTTAGGTAATTCAGTGAGTGCCAGAACTCTAAAATAATAGGTTTTTATCCCTTATCAGAGTTTCAAGCATCACCAGACTCATGTCTCCTTTCTTTTACAGAAGGCCCGTTGTACTGCTGAAGGATGCTCTGCCTCGTTCAGCGACCCCGTTGGGCATGACCTCTGCCGGTCTCATGCTCACTGCTCCATTCCCTTTATCCAGGAACCGGGACAGGCCCAATACCCAGTGTGGTTCCCGGATTTGTGCTCGTTCTGTTACGAGTTGTCGTCAGTTCTGCTGAATGATGATGTAAGTGGGTTTTCCCTTTGTTCCTTATTTCTCGTTGGCAGACACTAATATAGACATGAATATGATATACACAGTATATTTAGGAGGGCAAACCCCCTCCTCCATCACTAATCACTGCAAATCTTACAGGCCGATGATGTCTCTCTTCGGTCAGCAAGGGCTACTCTTCGGCCGTGGGTGTCGGGCTTTGGCAGGAATGCCCCGTCTGGCGCTCCCTATCTCCTCGATGGGGATATGGCCTCCCGTCTCTTCCCAGGCTCGACTACTGCTGCAGTCTCTCCTGACCTTGCTGCCCCTTTAATTGAAGAAGTCAGGGCTACCATTTCCGTGGAGGACGAAACCCTCGTACCGATGGACATGGCTGGTCTGGATATAGACGTAGAACCCAGGGACGAGCAGGTAAGTGGTGCCGAGTTGGTGGAAACCCTTTTCTCTCCTACTCCCTCTTCTACCTCTTCCTTTCTAGGTTTTGATAACTCTAAGGCTTCTCCTCGGGATCCCTCTGCCTCCGTACGACCCAAGGTGAAGCCACTTCGAACTTATAAGACTTCAGCTTTGCCAGTATCAACGTCACCGGTCCCCGGACCCTCGACAGCTCCTGATATTCATATTGCTCCTCGTAAAACCACTACTCCTAAGAAGTCTAAGTCTACCAAATCCAAGAAAAAGCCAACGGGTGACTTTCAGGTACCCTGGGCTGATCTCCTCCCCATCCAACTGATCAAAGGATTGGTCAGGGATCAAGTTCAACATCACTCTGGTGCAATAACAGAGATTAAGGATATGATGGCTACTCTGATCCGCGCCGGAACTCAGTTCCCTCCCCCTTCTGCCCCAGACGCATCGAAGCTGCCGCCCTTCGATAAAAACATTCCTTGGCGGTTTGCTTTGCATGCTCCATTCGTAGATGGCTCCCTAACTCTGGAGGGCATGGGCACCCGCCCTCTAGAGGACCTGGAGTTCTATCCCCCGGGCCTAGCATTCCCGTTCAATGGTTTTGTACGGTTAAAGGAACATGCATTGGTCCGTATGGACAAGGTACCGAAGGAAACGGTCATATTTCCAAAAGAGCAGGCCCAGGCTATCTGGGCCAGAACACTATCAGAGTGGGGGTGTATTAACTCCAAGCTCACCCCTCACAAGGGTTCCTTCACTATTTTTACGACAGCGGCCTCCATCTCTTTGCCGCTCATAGACAAAGTCACAGAGCTGACTATACAGGCCATCAAAGAAGGCTCTTCCATGCCGGCTCTCAAGGAGACGGACCCCACCTCTTTGCTTATTCCGGGTTCCTCGGCAGCCTGGGATGCTGCGGCCTCTACCTTCACGGTGGGGAAACTAGACCCGGACTGTGCCTCTACTCTTTTCTCTGAGAAGCTTCCCAGATTAATAGAGAGTCTTCTCAAAACTGAGTTCGAGACCCGTACTAGACTTGCTAGGTCCCTCCAATCCATCACCTCCATGGAGTCCCTTGCATCTCTTTACCCAGAGGAAACGCTGTTCAGAGTCGCCACAAAGAACCAGCTGCTATCCTACCAAATAGATCTCCATGACTTCTGGTCAGCACGGGTTAGTTGCAGGAAGTTCGTTCTGTCGGAGGCCACCATCAGGCATGAGCCGAACAGACTGATAGCTTCCTCCTGCTGGGGTAAGACCCTCTTCCCTCAGACCGAGGTGGATAAGGTTCTTCAGGACGCAGCGAGGGCAAACCAGAATTTGCAGGTAAGGTGGGGTCTCTCAGCCAAAAAGAGGTTCGAACCCCAGAGACACACATTCTTCAAGAAGAAGCTGAGGTTTAGTCCTTACAAAGCGGCCCGGGGTACCTCGTCCCCACAGCCTTCCGCGGCCTCGACTTCTCGACAACAGGCGCCTCCTCAGCAGGTAGTCTACCTCGCTGCTCCCCCTGGTACACAGCCCAACCCCTCTTGGATGCCCTCACCTGCATACAACCCTGCCTACGAACCCTCCGGTTCCTTTCGTGGATACCAAAGAGGGAGTTCCAGAGGTAGAGGACAGTTCCGCCAACGCGGCGGGCCCAGAGCAAGGGGTTCCCGTGGAGGGAGGGGCCCTAAGTTCACTCCCTCCCAATGATGTGATGCCGGTAGGAGGGAGACTTTATCACTTCCGGGATCATTGGACCTTCAGTCCATGGGCTCACAGCATAATATCAAGGGGCTTGGGTTGGAAATGGTCACAGGGATCCCCTCCTCCACCGGTGACCTTCTTCCAGAGACCCACTCCCATCCTGGAAGAGTACACTGCGGAGTTACTCAAGAAGAGAGCAATCAAGCGGGTTCGATCCCTGAAGTTCCAAGGCCGCCTGTTTACAGTCCCGAAGAAAGACTCGTCGGCGTTGAGGGTAGTTCTGGACTTGTCGAAGCTCAACTCTTACATCCTTTGCGACAAGTTCCGTATGCTGACTATCTCTCAGGTACGGACCTTACTTCCCCGTGGGGCCGTCACCACCTCTATCGATCTTACCGACGCCTATTATCATGTCCCAGTAGCTCGAAACTTCTCTCCTTATCTAGGCTTCCGTCTCGGCAAGAGAGCCTTCGCATTCAAAGTCATGCCCTTCGGTCTCAGCATTGCCCCCAGGGTATTCACGAAACTGGGGGAGACGGTGCTCGAGCAACTCAGACACCAAGGGATACAAATCGTCGCCTATCTGGACGATTGGCTCATTTGGGCCCAGTCGCACCAGGAATGCAAAAGAGCTACGTCGAAGGTACTCCATTTTCTCGCCAAACTGGGCTTCCAAGTCAACCTCCGGAAGTCCCGCCTACAACCATCAAGCCTCTTCGAATGGTTAGGCATCCGTTGGGACCTCTCAAAGCACAAGCTCTCCCTTCCTCCCAAGAAGGTGAGGGAGATAGCTTCCAAGGTCAGGAACTTTCTCAGACACAAACAGGTGTCCAGAAGAGCTTTAGAACGAGTCCTCGGCCTACTCCAGTTTGCCTCACTGACCGATCTCCTATTAAAAGCCAAACTCAAAGACATCAATCGAGTTTGGAGAAAGAGGGCGACAATACCTTTAAGAGACAAGACCTCGAAGATCCCCTCTGTCTTGAAAATGAGACTACAACCATGGTCCGATCGGAGGAACCTCTCCAAGTCGGTTCCTCTACAGTTCCCCTCTCCACAAGTGACAATTCATACCGACGCGTCTCTGAGTGGTTGGGGGGGTTACTCCCAACATCAGATGTGTCAGGGCTCTTGGTCACCCGCCATGAGACAGTTCCATATCAATGTTCTCGAAGCCATGGCGGTGTTCTTGACCCTGAAGAGAATCTCCCCTCCGAGGTCGACCCACATCAGAGTAGTCTCAGACAGCACGGCCGTAGTCCACTGCCTCAACAGGGGGGGGTCCAAATCACCCAACCTGAATCAGATCCTGGTCACTATCTTCACCTTGGCAGCCGACAAAGACTGGTTCCTGTCAGCAACTCACCTAGCAGGAGTCCAGAATGTGATAGCAGACGCATTATCCAGGACGAGCCCACTGGAATCGGAGTGGTCCCTGGACATGCACTCCTTCCGGTGGATACTCAGGCTGGTTCCAGGTCTCCAGGTAGATCTATTCGCGACCCGACTCAATCACAAACTCCCGTGTTATGTGACACCGAACCTGGACCCTCAGGCTTATGCCATGGACGCATTAACCCTGGATTGGAACCATTGGCAGAAGATCTTCTTATTCCCTCCAGTGAATCTTCTACTGAAAGTCTTGCACAAACTCCGCTCCTTCAACGGGGTAGTGGCTTTAGTGGCACCTCACTGGCCAAAGAGCAGTTGGTTTCCTCTCCTCCTCGAGTTGAAACTCCGTCCCTTCCGGATCCCATTCCCCAAACTGACCCAGGTGGTCCAAACACGGACTGTGTCAGATTCCTCAAGGATAGCCAAAACCCTAACTTTGTGGATTTCATGAAGTTTGCGGCACGTAGGGACGCAAACATCGACCCAGATAATGTCCTCTTTATAGAATCAGACAAAAGGGACTCAACGATTCGCCAATATGATTCGGCGGTTAAGAAACTAGCGGATTTCTTAAGGACTTCAGACCATTCGGTTATGACTCCTAATTTAGCCATCTCCTTCTTTAGGTCCATTTTTGACAAAGGCCTAGCAGCTAGCACTATAACCACCATTAAGTCAGCTCTGAGGAAAGTCTTCCTGGTTGGGTTTAACATTAACCTGGCGGAGTCTTATTTCTCATCTATTCCAAAAGCATGTGCTAGGCTTCGACCTTCGGTCCGTCCTCAAAAGGTCTCTTGGTCTCTAAATGATGTCCTCAAACTGGCCTCCGACACGGACAACGAATCCTGCTCTTATATCACTCTTCTTAGGAAGACTTTATTTCTAACAGCTTTGGCCTCGGGTTCCAGAATCTCAGAACTAGCAGCTCTCTCACGAAACTCAGAGAACATGGATTTCCTCCCTTCAGGTGAGGTACTTCTTTCACCAGACAGGGCGTTCCTAGCTAAGAACGAGGACCCCCAAAATAGGTGGTCCCCTTGGAAGATTATTCCTCTTCTCCAAGATACTTCTCTATGTCCGGTCACCACTCTCAGGGCCTTTTTAGCCAGGACTGCTACCCGATCGTCTGGCCCCTTGTTTATCAGAGAACAAGGAGGTACCATTTCCATACGTGGCATTAGGCAACAGATCCTATACTTCATTAAACAAGCCAATCCGGGATCATTTCCCCATGCTCATGATATCCGATCGATAGCTACCTCCATCAACTATTTCCAGAATATGGACTTTGATAACCTTAAGAAGTACACGGGTTGGAAATCTCCTATGGTCTTCAAACGCCACTATCTAAAGAACTTACAGGCTCTTAAATATCCAACGGTTGCAGCTGGGAGCCTTATCTCTCCCCATTGATCTTTTGTTCTTCCTTTCATCCATCTCTTCTCTTCTCCCTCCTACCCGCCACTCGCACCACGACGCCGCTTCCTTGGTGGTTCGTTAGCCCTAAGTGTATTACATATTAGGTTAATATGATTGTAACTATTATTGTTTTCCCTTGTTATTAAGTTGGGATATTCTTAGCCATGTCAGTTTTGTTGCATGTTTTCCTCTGATACTCAGAGGTTTCCTTGTTATCATGTTTGTTTATCCTTACTCTCACTATGCCCTGTGGCTAGTTTATATTTTATGCCTACTTACCTGAATTATATATGATTTTCTTTACATGGTGTTGTTTCTCTCCCCTTATTAAATTAGTAGTTATTGTTGGGCTTGGAAGGCATTCTCTGGTACATTTTCGCCCGGCGCCACAGGTTCGACCCAGAAAAGGGATTTTGACGAAGGAAAAATCTATTTCTGGGGAGAGACCTGTGGCGCCCGGCGAAACCCTTCCCCTTATTTTACACGATCCCACCCTTTCCTTTCCAAGCCATCATGGTCAATACAGAAGGATGTTGTTCAGATGGCGCTCGCGTCGTGGCGTGGGTGGTGCGGCGATGGGGATGTGTCTAGGGCCTCTGTATCGGCCCATCCCTTTGGCGAAGGAATTAACTAAATGGAAGACAACCTGTGAATAGTGGATTTCACGCGCCTTTGCTTTATACACGACACCCAAAAGGTGCTCGCGCGAGGGTTGTAACCTCAGCATTCCATGCTTTTATCTTTCTCTGGTATAATTGGAAGGTTTTTATCAGAAAAGGTATACAAGAAGGACTTTTCGCCGGGCGCCACAGGTCTCTCCCCAGAAATAGATTTTTCCTTCGTCAAAATCCCTTTTTGGGACAAATCCTTCAAAGCGCACTCATCGTTGTTCCTCATAGAGACGAAGTGAAGGACCTTATTAAAAGACCATGAAATGGGTTTTGGAGGCGCTGCCGGCCTGAGTCTAGCACAGGCCTTAGGAATCTTGTTGAAGATTTCGTTAGAGAAGTCGACCTGAAAGGCATACAATAAAGGTCTTGCCAAGGCAGACTTACACGTAAATATTGTGTTGGCTGCTAAACCTTGTTCATAAAGGTGAATAAAGAACGATAAACAGAAATCTATCGAGATTTCTTTTGGATTCTTTGCCTTGACAAAAGACACCCACTTCTTCCACGCCAACTCATATTGTCTTCTGGTAGATTTGGATTTATATTCCTCCAAAAAGTCTATACTGTCTCTTGAGATCCCAAACCTTTTCTTTACCGCTAAGGAGAGAAAATCATGAGATGAAGGTTCCGGGTTTTCTGTGATGAAGCGAAGACAGTCGACTTCTGCACTAGCTGAGTCAGAACTGGATCCGGCAACGGCACAAACTTCAGCCGTAGTTCTAATGCCAGAGGGAACCATAAGCTGTTTAGCCACTTGTGACCCACTATCGCAGCCGTTCCCTTGAATGATCTCAGTTTGTCAAGGACCTTCAGTAGAAGGTTGGATGGAGGAAACAGGTAAATCCTGGACCATCTGTTCCAATCGAGGGACATTGCGTCCACTGCTTCCGCTAGGGGATCCTCGTATGGGGCCACGTAACGATGTATCTTCTTGTTGTCGCTCGTCGCAAAGAGGTCTATCTGCAGCTCTGGGACTTGACGTAAGATGAAGGAGAACGATCCTGAGTCCAGGGACCATTCTGACTCTATCGGTGTGAACCTGGATAGAGCATCCGCCATCACGTTGCGGAACCCTTGGACAAGATAATTCTAACCAATCAGCGATCAGGAAACTTTTCCGAGCTAAAAGGGCACCGCCGCGAGTCAGTGCAAATATGCATCGCTAAAAGAAATGGACTATAGTTGCCAACTCTACAGCGACTACAACAGTTTAACCGCTCAGCTGTAGGTATATCGCACGTCGTCTGTTTGTTTATATTCTAGAATTTGACAGTTGACAAATGAAATCTTGGCTACAACAGTGAATAAGTCGCACAAGTGTTTTGTTTGCAATAAAGAAAAGAAACTGAACCTCATTAGGTGTTTCATAAGTTCCCTAAGGATAAAGAATGGTGAGTACTAACAGTATAATACATGAAATATGTGCTATTCATGAGTAAGCCCCACTGATATTAAATACTGTATATGATTAAGTCAAGGCATCTGCAGTACATTTTTGGTTTCAAGCTTTTTTTTTTTTTTTTTTTTTGGTCATAAACCTATTAGAATAATACATTTCTCAGGAGCTGTTATATTTGGCGTTATGAACATGTTTAGTGGTATGTATTATATTTAACTTTGATTCAACTTAAAAGTGCATGAATATTTCAACATTCTTACACAAGTTACACACCTGATTAGCATTACAGGGGTATACTGCTTCAACTTGTTATTTTGTCAGTGTTCCGTGTCTTCTTATTTTTTTCTATTCCCTAAATACTAACATTTTACTGTATTTGTAAACTATTTGTTTGTATTTGTATTTTCATGTACATCGGATGTGTTTACTGTCTGTGCTTCCTATGTTTGCATAATTGCTTTGTCTCATGTTTGCTTTAAGTATTTAATTCTTGAAGAAAACCTTTTTAAAGTATTATGTTTTCTCATATCTATAATTATATTAGTTTATTTGCATGTAATTCATGATGCACTCTTGGTTTGTGTATATGCTACCTTATTTCTATTTCCAACCCCCTTTTGATTATTTTAGTGTGATTCAATTGTGAGTTATTTTGTTCCTTTTGTTTGTATATTTATACATTTATTAGTTTATATTACTAAAGAGACGAGTGCATCATGCATTTCCGTTTCAATAAAAAAATACAATTGTGTTTTATATAACCTAATATCTCCATTAAACGGTGGCCTACAAAACGGATTTTGAGCGAAGCGAAAAATCTATTTTTGGGCGAGGCCATGTCGTCCTGATGGAAGGTTCCTTCAGTAGCTTCCTTTGGGTATACTGTATATGACTACCATAAATATTCCCAGAGAATTAAACTAAAGGTTTCACAGAATTCTAACTTATGGTGCGAGTACCCTAAAGGTTTCCCTTTAGGATATCGCATATCAACATAGGACGCATGCATTAACACGCCACATGGCTATCTGCACCCCACACAGCGTTTACGCTTCGAGGGGGAAAGGTGGCGAGGTAACTGAGGAGCTGTTCTAAAGTTACCCTTCCTTCGTTACTGTTACGGTACTTGCAACGTAAACAAACCGTCCGCCATACTGTGTGACGTCACGTCCGTCCTCATTCTGAAGTCCAGCTTCCAACCAGCCTCCACGATACAGTATAGCAGGGAGGGGGCCCGGTAGGCTGAACTGGAACAGTTGGGCGGGTCCATCAGGACGACATGGCCATCTCACCCAAAAATAGATTTTTTGCTTCGCTCAAAATCCATTTTTTGGGCTCAAGCCATGTCGTCCTGATGGAAGTGTACTAGAGAATTAATGTATCATGGATTTTTTCCCATTTCAAGTGCCTTCTACTCCGACTAACATTCCTGCGGTCTGGTGACCGAAGAGACCGTGACATCTCCGTTAAATGTCACTACCAGTGGCATTACAATGACCTGGCTTCCCGCCCCCCTGGCAGGGAAGTCCTAATTGGACAAGAGGAACATCTCGAAGTAACCTGACGAAGATAGACTCACCTGGATGAAGAGATCGTGCCGGTCTTGAAGACAGATCAGAAGGGTAAATATTTGTGTAGGAACAAATTTTATACCATTAGGTGAGTGTATATTAGGTAGTAGGTATAATAACTATAATAAACTCTGGAAATAGGATCAATATAACAATAACAGCAATTTATTTTCATATGAAAGATAGGAGGGAAATTAGACGCATATGGTAAATAAAATAAATATTTTATTTGAAAATTGCATGAAAATATGGAAAATTATGTACAACAATAATATTGGATAATAGACATAGATTTTCAGTAAGACGGTGATGTAGAATCTGTAAGGGAAATATTTTGCCTTTAAGCACAAGTTCCCTGAGGAACGCCAGTCTTTTAAAATCATTATACACTTCATGTCCAAGAACATGTGACACAAGTGTAAGAATCTATGTCACTTCACCTTGATGAAGAACAGTCTATTAGTTACACTAAGTGTCCCTTGAAATCACTATGTATCGCACTAGGGTCAACACAGGAACCCGTTTGAGTTAAAGTCCCGAAAAAACTCACTGTTCTACGCAGCACTAAACAGCCGGTTTCATCACGTTACCTGCTGCCACCACGAATCTCTTTACTTCATGCACCTGCTTCGAATAGTGTTTGAAGAATACTCTAGGTGACCTCCAGCCTGTGAAGGATCGGAGGCTTTCAAAATCCATTCCTTGGAAAAAGTTCAGGGAAGAAGCGACTTTCCTAGGATCATGACCTACGGGTGTACTGTCAGGATCCGCTCTGCGAATAAAGTAGGTGATTTTCGCTCTTAGTTGTTTTAGTGACAGGTCACTACTCGAAGTTTCTCCTTTAAAGAGTTGTCCTCCGCCAAAGTCTGAAGTTCTTTGAAGATAGACCTTAAGACTCTTCACTGGGCATAGAGAGACATCTTCCTTCAGGGGGCAGCTTCTCCAAGGGCTCCATCTTTTGGTGAGAAGTTAATTTTTAGCGAGAAACGTGGGGTCAGGGAAGACGGTAAGTTCCCCCATGTCGGCGAACTGTATCTGGCCCTCTTCTCTTGATAATGCCACTATTTCACTGACTCGGGCTCCCGAGGCGAGAGCAAATAGGAAGATAACTTTTTGAGTCAAGTTTTTCAGAAGGCAAGATTCGTTGTCCAAGTTAGAGGCAAAATGGAGCACCTTATCCAGGGACCAGGTGATGGGTCTCGGTGGAGGTGCTGGACGGAGTCTAGCACACGCCTTCAGGAGTTTATTGAAGATTTCGCTGGATAAATCTATTTGGAAGGCATACAGAAGTGGTCTAGTCAGGGCCGATTTGCAGGTGGAAATCGTATTGGCTGCTAAGCCTTGTCCATGAAGGTGAATAAAGAAGGACATACAAAAATATATGGAGATTTCCGTAGGGTTTTTTGCCTTGACGAAGGATACCCACTTCCTCCAGGATGATTCATATTGCCTTCTGGTAGACTTTATTTTGTATTCCTCTAGGAAGTCCAAACTTTTCTTCGAGATCCCAAACCTTTTCTTCACGGCTAGGGAGAGAAAATCATGAGATGAAGGTCCTTGACTTTCTTTGATGAAGCAAAGACAGTCGACTTCTGCACCTGTTGGGAGAGAACTGGGCCCGGCAGGGGATCAGCTTGGGCTGTAGCTCCATGACTAGGGGGAACCAGTTGCTCCGGGGCCACTTGGGAGCCACTAGGGCTGCTGTCCCTTTGAAGGTTCTCAGTTTGGAGAGGACTTTCAGCAGAAGGTTGGGTGGAGGGACATGGCGTCCACTGCTTCCGCTTTGGGGTCCTCGTAAGGGGCCACATATCGAGGAAGTTGCTTGTTGTCGCTCGTCGCGAAAAGGTCGATCTGTAGTTCCGGGACTTGACGAGAGATGAAGGAGAATGACCTTGCGTCTAGGGACCATTCCGACTCTATGGGGCTTGTCCTTGATAAAGCGTCCGCCGTCACGTTGCGGAATACTTGTAGGTGAACTGCAGATAGGTGCCACTTCTTCCTGTCCGCCAGGCGAAAGATGGGTAATAGCACCTGATTTATGAGGGGTGATCTCGAGCCCTGACGGTTAAGACATCTGATTACTACCGAGCTATCCAGAGTTAGACGGATGTGTATCGAGGGACGCGGGGATAATTTCTTCAGGGTGAGAAGAACCGCCATGGCCTCCAAGATGTTGATGTGAAACGTCTTGAATAGGGGAGACCATGTTTCTTGAACTTGCCGTTGGTGGGAGTAACCCCCCCAACCCTCCAGAGAAGCGTCCGTATGGATGTTGAGCGATGGAGGCGTAGGTTGGAGAGGGATGGATCTTTTCAAGGCCCTTGCTTCTGACCACGGGCTTAGAAGGGAGCGAAGCCTGTTCGGTAGGGGTCTCTTGAGATCTCTTCGAGCGACGGATGCGTTTCGTCTCCAGACTCCTGAGGCATCCTTAGCTGTGCTCGTAGCACTGGGTTTGTCACCGAGGCGAACTGTAGGGAGCCGAGAACTTGCTCCTGCTGTCGTCTTGAGATCCGTTTGGATTTGAGAAGTCTTCTGACAGACCCTGCTATTTCTTTCCTTTTCTTCAGTGGGATGGAAAGGCGGTGCGACTGAAGATCCCAATGGATTCCTAACCATTGGAACTTCTGAGCTGGAGCGAGGTGAGACTTCTTGGTGTTTATTTTGAAACCCAGATGTTCCAGGAACTGGGTCACTTTGCTGCAAGTTCTCAAACATTTTTCTGGCGATGTCGACCAGACCAGCCAGTCGTCAAGGTAGGCCATCACTTGGACGCCCTGAAGGCGTAGCTGGTGGACGATTGTGTCTGCTAGCTTGGTGAAGATGGTAGGAGGAAGCGTGGTGGTTCATTGGGATGTGCCAGTAGGCATCCGTCAGGTCTATTGAGACTGTGTAGGCCTTGTGAGGCAGTAGGGCTCTTATCTGTTGAAGGGTCAGCATCTTGAATTTGTTGTTCGCAATGAACTTGTTGAGGGGGGACACGTCGAGAATGACTCTGAGTTTGTCTGAGTCCTTCTTTGGAACACAAAATAGTCTTCCTTGGAACCTGGTGGACTTTACCCTCTTGATCACCTTCTTGTTCAAGAGTTCCAGGACATATTCTTCCAAGATGGGGGTTGAAGGCTGGAAGAATTGGTTGAAAGTTGGCAGTGGTTACATCCAGCTCCAACCTAGTCCCTTCTTGATGATGCTGTTTGCCCAAGGATCGAAGGTCCAACGATCCTGAAAGTGGCAGAGTCTTCCTCCCACCGGAAGCACTTCATTGCTTCTGGTTTCCCGAGGGTTTGCTACCTCGGCCGCTAGCTTCCCTTCCTCCTCTGCCCCTGGAGGGGCAGCGAGAGGAATCTCTGCCGGAGCCTCTACCTCTGGGACGAAAGGTAGTGGATGGTCGTTCATAGGCAGGGGTGAAGACCGGTGATTGGGACACCACCAGTTGGGGGACCAACTGAAAGGTCTGTTGTGGTTGTGCAACCACTTGGGGAGTAGTGGGAGCCGGAAACTGGCGTTTGGGTTGACGCTGCTGGGGTCGTGGTTTGGAGGATTTCTTCTTAGGTTGAGGGCCTTCTTCCTGCGAGGATTTACTCTTGCGGGACATGCCCCATTTGTTGAGAAGGTTCCAATTCTCAGAGGCGGCTTTGTCCACGATCTCTTTCACCAGAGCTGTTGGGAAGAGATGCTTGCCCCAGATGTTGGAGGAGATTAGCTTCCAGGGTTCGTGTTTCACTGCCGCGTTGGCAAACACGAATTCTCTGCAGGCTCTCCGGGCCTTGATGAAGCTGTACAAGTCCTTCATCACGGTCACTAGGTGGGTCTTCGCGAGAACCATATACAAATCTGGGACCCTAACGTCCCAGGCCATGACCTCCAGCTGAATTTGGTGAGACAGAGAGGCAGCTAGTCTCTCCTTGGTCTCCTGCTCCCGACGAAGAAGGTGGTCGTTCAGCTTTGGAAGATCCTCATTGAACTGACGGCCAGCCTCGTCAGGTTCCAGTTTCCCGACCGTAAAGGTGAACTGGATATCTTTCAGAATCTGTCGTCGGGGGGAGGGGCGAGGGAGAGAGGCCTACACTCCTCCAAGGTAGGGAAGGGCTTTCCTTCCTCCACCGCCTTCATGACCGCATGGAAGGCCTTTACAACAAAGGGAAAGGTCGCAGTAGGGGGAGCAAGAAAGGACGGTGCTTCTTGCTCAATGCTGGCTTTTTAGAGTTGGTAAAACCACGACTCTTGAGACACACTGCCAGCATGGCTTGGGCTTTTGAGTGATCGAACACGATCACTTCTTTGGGTTCGGTCTCTTCCTTGGAGGCTGGTTCGAACCTGAGCCAGACGTAACAGTCCGGGTAAGCCTCAAAGCTAGGGAAGAACTACACCTCTTCCAAGAGGATGGACCCAAGCCGATCGTTGGTAAAGATTTTGCCAGTTGTAATTGGCATATGCTCGGCGTACCTCCAGGGGTTAGACTCCGAACAGGGGGGAAGATCCTTAACCGAAATCTTTTTCGGTTGCTTCAATCCCATAAATTGACGTTTGAGCTCCTCTTGATTCTGTCGGAGCCTTTTGTCCATCAGTGCCACCAGCACCTGGATGGCATCTCCAGTGGCTGGTAGCACGGGCAGCGAGGCGGCGGAGGTAGAGGGGACTGGCTCCTTGACCACAACGGGGGTTACTGGAGGTGTTTGGGCGACCTCGTCCTCCGAATCAGGGAACTCCACCTGATCCTCTTCATCCTCCAGCTCCTCACCCATGAGGGTCCTCTCGGTGTTGTCGGAGACTTACGACATCTTCTCCACTTCGTCGAGATGACACTTTCGGAGTGTAGCCGAAATTTCGGGTTCAACAGTAAGTTGGACGCAGGGGATCTGATCCTGGGGGATCACAGAGTCCGACAGCACTTTGGGGAAAAGCAAGGCCCTCATCTTCTCGTTAGGGAGATAAGGCCCGGTGGCGTTCTTCTGGAAACCGCGCACCCACTTGCGCAGTTTCTCTCGAGCATTGTCCCTGGCCTCCGCGGACGGAGGGTTGTCGAACGCCTCATCAAGGAGGCCTTTGCAGGTTGAACTGGACTGTGGATCCCAATATTTAAGGTTGCATTTTTTCGCTGCACAGGGGGCGTGGGTCCGGCACGCCTTATGCCCGTAGAAGTCCGGGCGGCGAACTCTGCAGAAGAAGCTCTCACACTTCAGGTTCTCCTCCTGTAAAAGAAAGTGATCATGAGTACATGGAAGACAGAGTTATGGCTTACATTATTCTTAAAATTAAGATTCACTAATCTGTAGCATTGTGTTTTATGTGAGCTAGAAGGGAAGTAGGAAGACACATACTTGTGAGTCCCGTCCAGCCAGTTACCGTGACCTTTTCTGCCGACAATTCCTTAGGACCTGAGGTTCTAGGGGAGGGAATGGTATCCCTACGGGGGAGCCAAACTTAGGCTTCCTTATAAAGGAATTGTCTACAGAGTGGAGAGGGTCTGAAATCGTTCAGAACCTAGAGAAAAGAAGGGGGAAAATAGGATAAAACCCCCTTATATTTGGGTAGGTCCCGGCAAGAGACTGCAAAGAGAAGCACAGAGTATGCTGGAAATATTGTACTGTACAACAGTAAACCCCAGCCACTGTCTTTAAGGTATGAAATACCAAAGAAGAGCAGTCTGGCTATACGGCTGTATAGGTAGACTGCCGGCAGCCGGGGGTAGGGGTGCTTGTCCATGGAAGCCGCAGGAGTATCGCCGGTCCGGCGGAGTGAATCCATCTAAGGCTACACACTGAGCAGCAAAGAGGTAGGAGACACCTATAAGGGCGACCCCCGGCACGGCGGTGGCCTCCGGCAGCCGGTAGGCTGTTGGCGTTGGTGAACCTAGCTGGGTACATAAGATGGAGGGTTGTCTGAGATGTCGGCGGCAGCGGCGGCAAGGGGCGGCGGCCCCCGGCAGCCGGCAGGTTGTCGCCTTAGGTAATCCTCAGATAGGAACATCCTATGAAGTAGGAAGGTCACATGTGATGCCGGCGGCTAGCGCTGGCAGGCGTTGGCAGCAGTGGACCGGCACCAAGATAGAAGAGAGAAAGATAAGGAGGGAGTGGGGAAGGGTAATGTCCGATACCCGACCGGCTTCCCTCCGGAAGGAGTGCTCTCATGATAGGAGGGGATATGCCTATCACCCGGCGGCAAGGAGCCGGCAGACGGCTGGATGCCTATGGTAATCCAATGGAGGATCAGAGGACACTCAAAAGGCGGGAGAGGGTGATCTTCCGCCGGCAGGCCGGCTGCCAACACTACCCTACAGTTCGACTATGAGGGGGAAATGTAGCAGACCAGCCAGCCCAGCAGGAGAGCACAGCTTAACCTACAACTCTCCCCAAGGGAGGAATTGTAGGACAGCGGACAGGGGAGTGAAGGGAAGCCAACACAAAGGGATAGGGTGGGGGTAGGGGTCTGAGGGAGCAGAAGGGGTCGCAACCCTAAAGCTCCCAAGGAGTGGGGGAATCTGTTAGATGCTATACTGCCCAGGTAGGAGAGAAACGTTCTCCAACCCTAGGGTAGGTTAGCTCAGAGTAGGCACAGCACTGGTGTACTGTCCTAAACTATAATAAAACAGAATCCCCCCAAAGCTAACCTAAACCAGGAGAGCTTCTCCTAGATTAGGGAGGGCTGGGAAGACATATCGCAAGGCCACAGGAGGAAGGGACGTGTCCCAACCAAGAGCAGTCTAGGGGGAAGGGCAGGGCCCTTCCACCTTCAGTCTCAGTCGATACCTAAAGGATGGACTGGGATGAACGATAGGTACTCTGGGGTTCTGTCCGAGGTCCCCACATATACTATGGTAGGGAAGAGGGAAGAACGATCTAACCTAACCTACCCGAAAATTATTCCGGGTAAGGGGGCTAAGATATAGCAAAGCTACCCAGAGGGAGGTTACCCGAGGATAACAGGAGAGATAAGGAAGCATACAAGGGCCCCAACATTGGGTTAGGGGATGTGACATGGATGGACCAGGCACGGTCCCTTGTATGGTCCCTAGAAGGCGAAAGACGTGTGCAACACTGAATCTTGTATATGTTTAAAAATGACTATATCTTCATTAACATAACACTAGGAACACTTATTATATAATGCAGAAGTAAACATGAACACTAGGCTGCGGCCTAGGCTAGGCTAAAAGTCTAGTATGGGGTCGGCTAACTAACAGCACCGAAGAATACCATCGGCATAACATAACTAATTCCGAGCAATGAAGACTAAATAACCAATGATAATTAATTAGTTATAAGGCCGGGAAGGCTGTTCTGGCTAACTAAATAAAGCATGCGAGGCGAACAGCGGCATCAAAAAATGGCGCCTCCGGGCAAGGCACAGCTCCGTCACAAAACACAAGATTTTAGCGTAGAAAAAATGTTACTTTACGGCCAGAGCTTATTTAAACAATACAAGAACCTGGTACTCAACTTTCCAGAAGGCGAGGCAGAAGGTTGAGACATGGCGAAGGATGCACAAGATAAACGGTGATCACTGGGAAAAAACAAACCGATGTTGGAAGCTACCAGACAAGGAATGGGGACGGACGTGACGTCACACAGTGTGGCGGACGGTTTGTTTACGTTGCGAGTACCGTAACAGTAATGAAGGAAGGGTAACTTTGGAACGGCTCCTCAGTTACCTCGCCACCTTTCCCCCTCGAAGCGTAAACACTATGTGGGGTGCAAATAGCCATGTGGCGTGTTAATGCATGCGTCCCCTGTTGATATACGATATCCTAGAGGGAAACCTTTAGGGTACTCGCACCAGAAGTTAGAATTCTGTGAAACCTTTAGTTTAATTCTCTGGGAATATTTATGGTAGTCATATATACAGTGATCCCTCGCTACTTCACGGTTCGACTATCGCGGATTCACCACTTCGCGGATTTTTTTCATAACGCATGTATATACATATATCGCGGATTTTCCGGAAATTTCGAAAATACCGCGATGTGACCGATGGTGCGAGATTGGAGAAAGTAAGGAAAATTGAATCATGATTGATATTCAATATAAATGAAACTTTGGGGAGCAACAAAGATATCATTTGTTAGAGAGATAAGGAATGGGAGGTAGTGAAAAGTAGCCCACAGAGAGAAAGAGAGAGAGAGAGAGAGAGAGAGAGAGAGAGAGAGAGAGAGAGAGAGAGAGAGAGAGAGAGAGAGAGAGAGAGAGTGTGTTGTTTTAAATGTAATAAACAAAAAAATTTGATAGGTTATAACACATTGGTGCTTATGTAATATCAACTGTATAGATGGTTTGAATAAGTTAAGAAATGGTATAAACGATATTTTGTTAGTGTATTCGTACGCTCTCAAGAGCGGCAGCTAGACGTCAGCTGATCTGATCACAGCCAAAAGTAAAACGAAAAGAAGTCAACAATACTCGATTTTTAAAACACCCGAAATTTAAAAACAAAAGTACAGTACACGCTTTCTTAATGTGCAATTAACTATTTAAAGAGTAGCAATTTTCTAGAATAAAATGATGTTTCCCAAAAAATAGTGGTTTGCTGATGAAATCGGATGCCGTATTTTTAGCAACGATTGAAAAGGATGTAAACTCGGCATAATTTTTTCGTTTCGTATTTAATTGATATTAAGAAAACTAATTTTAGTTTCTTCATCTATATGTAAGTATTGTATCACACGATATGAGAGAGAGAGAGAGAGAGAGAGAGAGAGAGAGAGAGAGAGAGAGAGAGAGAGAGAGAGAGAGAGAGAGAGAGAGAGAGAATGAATCAGCTGTTGTAATCGAATGCCGTGTTTTTGTTTCGTGAGAATTTCATCGCCACGACTAACAGCAACATACTGTACTGAACTTTACAGTATTATACAGACTACACTGAGCCCTCGCTACTTCGCGGTTCGACCATCGCGGATTCACCACTTCGCGGATTTTTTTCATAACCCATATATATAAACATATCGGGGATTTTCCTGAAATTTCGAAAATACCGCGATATATGAAGACCCCAATTACGATATTTCGTTACCTGTAATTCCATTAATACTGTAATTAGTAATATCTGCTCTTACTGAAGGTTCATTGTATTACATATGACATATAATTCAGTACAGAAAGAAATAAAACACGAAAAGAGAATGTGATCATATGATAATTCAGTATACAGTACGTAGTAAAATTAAATCGAACATGAAACGCAAATCAGATGCAGTCATACCGTATTAGAATGGTGTAAGGCTGCTGATGGCTACTACTGTACTACAAATGTAATGGATGTGCATCCTTTCCATGAATCTTTTGTATGTATACCTACGTAGTACTGCATCCAATAATATTCTTTTTTGCAAAAATCACATCTCGAATAAGCATACGAGAGAGAGAGAGAGAGAGAGAGAGAGAGAGAGAGAGAGAGAGAGAGAGAGAGAGAGAGAGAGAGAGATATCCAATAAAACACACAATAGGACAAGAAACAAAAACAGTGATGAGAGAGAGAGAGAGAGAGAGAGAGAGAGAGAGAGAGAGAGAGAGAGAGAGAGAGAGAGAGAGACATCCTACAACAAAACAAGCGTAAAATAGCGTACGTAAAGCTGTACTGTATACGTAGGGTACCTTTTACTTTGAATTGGTAACTACTATGTAGCATATAAGACGGATTGTGATTGGTTCAAGCGCTGATAGATGACGAATCAGAACCCAAGTTTTGTAATCTAGCCTGTGATTGGTGTTTTAACCGCTTCTCCAACCCGCAGCATCTTTTCGCGGCCACTTTGTTTGCCGCTCTCTCGCCGTGTAGATGCTGCTACGTTATTGTGAACTTTAATCTGTGCTGTGCGTGAATGTTTTAAGTTGAAGTTTTTGTTGAACTTTCTGTTAAACCCTACTGTACAATGGCTCCCAAGCGTTCTGCTTCTACTAAGGCTGGTAGTGAGCCTAAACACCACCGAAAGATGATGACGATTGCTGAGAAGGTGACACTTCTCGATATGTTAAAAGAAGGCAGAAGTTACGCGGCCGCAGCCCGCCATTTTGGAGTGAACGAATCCACCGTTCGCTACATCAAGAAGGACGAGGCGAACATTAGAAAGACGGCTGCCATCACCTTTAGCAGATCAGCGAAGCGAGTCGTTACCACGCGTAATAAAACGATCATACGCATGGAAGGTGCTTTAGCAGTGTGGATTGCCGACTGCCGGAAGAAGAACATAGCCTTGGATACGAACACCATCCGAACCAAGGCTTTGAGCTTGTATGAGAATTTTGTGGCAAAGAAACCTCAAGGCGACGATGGTGACCATGCTGAAGAAGATGATGATGTAGATGAACCTCAACCAGGGACATCCACTGATTCCCAGCGTCAGAAACAACGTTTTTCTGCCAGCAAAGGATGGTTCGCGAAGTTTCAGAAACGCTTCGGCCTGAAAAGCGTTTCCCTGCATGGCGAGGCTGCTTCCGCTGACACTGCCACTCCTGAAACTTACGCGAACAAGACTTTCAAGAACATTATCGCTGAAGGTGGATACAAGCCGGAACAAGTGTTTAATATGGATGAGACCGGCTTGTTTTGGAAGAGAATGCCGTCGCAAACTTTCCAGTTCAAAGAAGAAGCCAAAGCCTCTGGCTTTAAAGCGTTCAAAGATCGCGTAACCCTCGTGATGTGTGGCAATGCTGCTGGATTTTTGCTAAAGCCGGGGCTTATTTACAAGTCGAAAAATCCTCGCGCTTTGAAAAATAAAAATAAGAATCTCCTTCCCGTGTACTGGATGCATAATCCAAAAGCATGGATTACAAAGATGCTGATAACGCTGGTGGACACGCAACTGACCTGTCGCATGAGGGCATTCAGGTTGAGTTCCTGCCACCCAACACCACGTCATTAATTCAACCGATGGACCAGGGAGTTATCAGGGCGTTCAAGGCCCTCTACACGAAGAATACCTTGGCGGACCTCGTTGCGTGTGTGGATGCTGCCCAAGAAGATGAAGATGAAAATTTCAATTTGAAGGCGTACTGGCGGAAGTACACAATAGCCACGTGCCTGCAGAACATTCAGAAGGCACTGCAAGAAATGAAACCTGCAACCGTTAATGTGAGCTGGAAGAAGTTGTGGCCCCAGATTGTTTACGACGACGAGGGATTTACACCGTCTGAAATTCAACACTCTGCAATACGCAAATCTGTGCAGTTGGCTGCGATAATTGGCGGTGACGGGTTTGGCGACATGACGACTGAAGACGTCGACGAGTTGTTGGACTGCCATCCCCAGCCGCTAACTGACGCAGACCTAGAAGACCTGACGAAATCGGCCAGTGAAGAAGACAGTGAAACGCAGGAAGAGACCCAAGAAAATGTCGAAGAAACGGGCTTAACATTAGAACGGCTTGCCAAGCTCTGCAACCATGTGAAGGAGGTGAAAGAAATGTCGCAAGAGTGGGACGAGGATATGGTTCGGTCTATGCAATTCTGCAACAAGATCGATGACATCATGACTCCCTACAGGATGCTCTTCGAGCGAAAAAAGCAGCAGCGGCAGCAACTTCTGATCACAATGTTCTTCCAGCCTCGCAAAAAAGAGCCAGTTCCTCCTGCTAGTACGCCTTCGGAAGAAATTGAAGAAGTGTCCCAGGAAGAAGTTGAAGAGGTGTCCCAGGAAAAGACACCTCCGTCTGAAGAGACGTAAAATACTATCATTGGCTGCACAGTAGAAGACATCATCAGCTTCATCATCATCATTTCTACTGTACAGCAAATTCATCGCCATCATCATTCAAGTTTTTCTTCAACTTCTTTCGTGGTGAGTACAGTAACAATCTTTATTTTTTACTTTAATATTCTAATATTTTAATATTTGTGCCTGTTTTAGTTTAGTATGCATTAAGTTAAAGGGAAGGTTTTAAAAGTCTGAATATACATGTTATAACCTATCATATTTTTGGTTTAAAATTTACATTTACTGTACGTACGTAAAACAACTCTCTCTCTCTCTCTCTCTCTCTCTCTCTCGTAAATTGTTTTCCTGCTTTGCTACGTATGTACTGTATGATTTTATATAGATACGGTAAATAATATTTGTAATAACACATTTTCTAAAAGCTTTTACAGTAATATAATTATTTATCACTTTCATCATGCGCGTTAAATGCCTTCGTTTGTTTACTGAGCGTACTTTATGACGCCGTCGTTTCAGGCAGCGTCATAAAGAAAAACATTTCATTTGGAAGTCCTAAGAAAAATTAAGTAAAACATTGGTAAATAACAAAATCAACATACTGTACTGAATAATCAATATAATCGATGCAAAAACTAACCTATACACAGATGTGTAAATGCGTTTGTTTCTTCATTATGATCAGAGATAAACGTAAACAAAACATTGGTTGCCATTTTTTATCGTGCTTTTTGGCGTGTTTAGGAAACGCATGATATAAAATCGCCTTTAATATTTGTGCCTGTTTTAGTTTAGGGTACTGTAGTACATGCATTAAGTGTTCTGTACATTAAAGGGTAGTTTGTTAACAGTACTACGTACAAGGGAAGGTTTTAAAAGTCTGAATATACATGTTAAATAAATAGGTAAATATGGTGTCACTACTTCGCGGATTTTCACCTATCGCGGTCGGGTCTGGAACCTATCTACCGCGATAAACGAGGGATCACTGTACCAAAGGAAGCTACTGAAGGAACCTTCCATCAGGACGACATGGCTTGAGCCCAAAAACTGTAATTAAATGTTTGCCTAAACAAGTGCACTTGTGGCCAAGTTTATTAAATCAGATATACAGTATGTTTTACTTTATTCAAATGTGATATTATATAGAACATCTAAAAACAATTGTAATATACAATACTTAAATTTGCAAGAAAATTAACTAAATTATAAGAGATATAGCTATTAAGTTTCTGAAAAATAGACTGAGAAACATAAGGATATGTATTCCTAATCTATGTGTGTACCTATTTGTAAAATTGGAATTTAGTTATCTAAAATTTAAGAATGTCATAAATATAAAAATTAAATATACTGACGTAGTAATGCAAATTATGAACAAATATATCGCAAAATTTACAATTAAATTCCATCCTATATTCCAGTAAGCGTTGCCGCTCTGAATGAAAGACCGCTCGCTCAATAGATGGAGCCATTCGTTTCGCATAGGAGTATCTGGTATCTTTTATTTGCACACTCATTTGAGTGCTATTAGGCTCAGCCTTCCTATCTTCCTTCGGTATATAGTCTTTGTTACCAACCAAAGACAGTTACCGTATATAGAAAAAAAAAGAAAGAGCGCTTTAGCAACACCATCTATTGCAGAAGCGCCCTACTAATTAGCTATTGAAAAAAACTAAAATTATCCAATTGGTTTAATATTTTTCCAGTGATTTTCCATAGACCTGCATTAAGTCACATTGATCATTAGGCTACGTACCTATATTAAAATCACATTGACAGACTACCTATATTCTCTTTCTTTAAAAATATAACTTGCAAAATAAGTGAAGGACACTTGTCCGAAATAGGACCTGTGCCTAGGACTAAACAAGGAGTGGGGGCACAGCGTAAAATCCGGACGTCGGATGCCGTCCGGTAGAATAGAAAACCGCTTGTATCACCGGTAAAGGCGCCATAATACACCACATTTTTGACACTGGTAATTTTCACTGATACTTTGTTATTTCTTGAATAAATGTTCGAAAAATATTGATTTATTTTCATTTTATAGAAAATAATCTCAATCGGACGTCAACATTACACTATCCAACTGCCCGCTAT